>NW_019396021.1:66943-183505 GCF_000591075.1 Eurytemora carolleeae
TGGGGCTTCCTAAAAATAATTGGTGATTAACCCGAAAATGATTAGGATTCATGTAATCTCAATTTAGGTTTCAAACTCCAGAACATTAATTGGAGTAACCAACGAGAATTGAGAAATAGATAGTTGAATGATATATGGACTCTCATTATCTAATCATTGCTCAGTATATGAGCTACATTACTTTAGGCTATCATTCACGTAAACCTCTCTATTTACAGAGTGTCCCAGAAAATCTTAAGTTTGACGGGGAAAAATAATCGTAATTTCAATTTGTAAATGACCCTCCATTTTATTTCTGTTTTCTCTGCAAAGTTACTTGCGTGCTTGTTACTTCTTCAGCAATGGAGAAATTTTCCGAATTAAAAACTGCTTAAGCCAGAATTTACTATTTCATCTTCCACTTTATTAACCAGATTAAGGTTTTATTGGTATCGTAGTGAATCCCACATTCCCCTGAGAAATAAGACAACCGGCCCTTTATAGAATATATTTAAACCTACACTGTTACAAATGTTTTCTCCATGGCTTAAATTTATGAAAAACTTAAACTGATAATAAATATGTTGCTTAATTAAGTGTCTCTGAAGAAAAACAAAATAACTAATATATTTTTATGGCAATAGTAACATAAATTTTCATATATATTTTTCAGACACCTTGATTTTACCTTATTCCAAAATAGAGTTTGAAATATCTGGAGAAACTAGCAATAAATTACTTAAACCTGGGGCACATAACCAACTTATCATTGCAGATAAGTACTGAAAATACCATAGCAAGTACTGAAAATACCATAGCAAGTACTGAAAATACCACAGCAAGTACTGAAAATACCATAGCAAGTACTGAAAAAATTGGAATTATCAATATTTTATCCGGCAATATCCGGCAATTCCACATCGTGGTTTTATAAACAGTTCAACCAACGAGGTTATAGTATATAGAGTGATAATGCGTACGTTAATCTTTACTAATTGTTCAGGCCATGCAATTAACTTCCAAAGATCAATCTGTATATTACAATACTCCAGGGTGATTTCTGAAAATATTTATTTTGGAGAATTTATTTCCATTTAACTATTAAAATCCTCAAGACCTTTTTCGTGTGAAGGATTACATTTTTACAGGAAAACGTACTATTACAGTCTTTTACAGAGCTTCATCCTTAATCAACGGTTCTGAGAAAACAGAGTAAAATTCAAGATACAAAACCTTCCCATCATTTGTACTCCGAAAGCGCAATGCATATTTGCTAAGATCCAGCCCCCCTGAATATACACGGTCAGGTAGCTAAAATCCAGCCCCCCTGAATATACATGGTCAGGTAGCTAAGATCCAGCCCCCCTGAATATACACGGTCAGGTAGCTAAGATCCAGCCCCCCTGAATATACACGGTCAGGTAGCTAAGATCCAACCCCCGTGAATATACACGGTCAGGTAGCTAAGATCCAGCCCCCCTGAATATACACGGTCAGGTAGCTAAGATCCAGCCCCCCTGAATATACATGGTCAGGTAGCTAAGATCCAGCCCCCCTGAATATACACGGTCAGGTAGCTAAGATCCAGCCCCACTGAATATACACGGTCAGGTAGCTAAGATCCAACCCCCGTGAATATACACGGTCAGGTAGCTAAGATCCAGCCCCCCTGAATTTAACATAAAATCAGTTCAATGATATGAAAATTTTAGGATAAAATGAAACTATTTCGCTTCGTTCGCTCGTTCCTTTCGTTTTTGGAATTATAAAGGCACCACAAAATTTTGAGAAGTTTTACTTTCAAAACTATTTATTCTAGTATCTTCTTCCACTATATAAAATTTTAACTCTGAGAGAAGATATTTGCATGACCCAACTAAAAATAGAACCAAATGAACGATCTTTTTTTTTGGCAGTGAAACAAAAACGCATAATTTCCTAATTTTCCGATTAAATCTTTGTCAAATAATTGTCTCCGATGGACAAATACTATTGTTGGTTTCACTCAGAGATTTTCTACAGCATGTTCTATTGTGTACAAGCACTGTACACGACCAGCAGGCATCCATGTATTCAAGGATATTTAAGGATCCTCTGAATATGAAATACAGAATCTTCAAAAATAGACTAAATTCAAAAATTTTATAATTCATATTAAAAAATTGGAGTATTTCTTTAGAAGTTGTAAAACTTAACCCCTGAATGTGTATTATATGCAAAAAGTGGCCGTTAGATGGCAGTCAAAAAATCTTTCATGGAACTGTAGCATGACCGGAACAATATATGCCTGCTTAGCCTATCAGCATATGAGCAGTCAATAAACAATATCTGGTAGGAATGTAAATAATCCCAGCCCGGATCTAGCTTAGTTTTGTTTACATTTGTCCCCGAAACTACAGTACACCAATAATATAAAGAAATATATCATTCTTGGTTTTACTCACCCATAAGCAGCAGTACATGTAGCAGAGGTGGGATCCTTCAAACATGCGTCCAGGTTGGTTAATGTAGCAGTGGCAGTACTTGTACTGCAGTACGCACAAACAATAAACAATTAGTAATATAATTACATTTAAAATTCGTAGACGGAAAGATTTTAAATTAATCTGCTAATTATTGAAAGTTATTATATATCAAAAGCTTTTAACAAAAGAATTACAAAAATCACTATTCTTTTGAAATGAAAATGTCATAGTCATATTTTAAAAATAAGATTGATATTAAACAACACTAGGGGGGGGGGGATTTCCCTTTTCGCAATTTTCTTTACTTAATTGATCGTTTTAGAGAAATTTTAGATTTATTTGCTTCCAGGTTTTACTTTCTAAATTAGAAATGAAATAATGATTAAAGTTTGTGTTCCTGAGCATGTTCACGACGGTCTCTAAGTAAGTGATGTTCATGGTGGAGAGGAACTTTACCATTTGGTTCACCTTCTTTGCCTTGTTCAATATCTAAACAAATTATTTTCTTCAGAAAAGCACTGTCAACGTTATTTTAAGTGACCATTGTCCCTCTTTTAAAGAGTTGAATTTCCGACTTCTTAAAATTTTGGTTTCATCCAGCGGATTTATGCAGCAGCGACAAAAAAAATCAAAATAGATTTGTTTAGGACAGAACAACGGCAATATCTTCTTTACTGTGGGTGAAATAATGGCGTAAAGAGTAGGTTAACATGAATATGGCATGGGGGTAGGGTTGTTAAAACGTTAAACGATCGTTTTTTGTTTCGTTTTCAATCGTTTTTTGAAACGATCGTTTCGTTTTTGGAAAAAAACTATCGTTTTTAAAGACGACCCTCTCCTTTTGAAATTTTAGAAAACGAATAACGATTGCTTTTATAAAACTATTTGCGACCGTTTTTTATACGATTGTTTTTTAAAAATTATCGTTTTTTTTAAATATAAATTTTATTAACAATTATGTTAACGATCGTTAACGAATGGCCCTTGTTAAAGATCGTTAACGAAGGGTTGTCGTTAACGATCGTTAACGAAAGGACTAATTTTAAAAACGGTCGTTTTGGGAAAAACTTAACGAAGGGTAGTCGTTTACGAAACGACGATTTTGATAAAAATGATCGTTTTGAAAAACGACCTTTTTAAAAAACGATCGTTTTTGAAAACGATCGTTTTAAAAACGACCATTTTTTAAAAACGAGCTTTTAAAAAATACGATCAATTTTAAAAACGATCGTTTTGTTTTCCATTTTTCGTCGTCGTTTTCAGACCGAAACGATCGTTTTTCAAAAAAATGAAAAACGTTAACATCCCTAGGGGGTCATTTGAACAAATTACGTATAAAGTCCCCTTAGAAACAAATCAGGGTGCTACAAAAGCTGTTTTTTTACGTTAGATTGACGTACAGACAAGCAAAGAATTATAATATATCAGTTTAATGTTTTAAAGAAGCTTGTTACTAGATTCAAAACCTAGATATTGTTAAAAACATTTATCCTATTTTTTGTAATCTAATGTTTCTTTTCGTTTAACCAGGTAAATAATTAAACGCATGGTTTCATGTGTCAATATATAATTAATATCATGCAAACCACAATAAGAAACCGGAGATGGAATTTAAACCGCCGCTCAAATTCATTAAATTCGGCCACGGGATGTTTTAAAGTAAACTGTAAAATGGTAAAAATAAAACTGTGAAAAAATAGGAAGACGACACATCAATAATATTCTTTGAATTTGTTTTAAAGTAAAAAGTTTGGATTAGTGGCAAAATAATTAATTTGTTAAGTGCAATGGATCAGGGTACACTGCATTTTTTGTTCATTAAACTGATTAAAATAATAAGTCTTCCTATTCCACAGTTTATTGAGTCTTACTGTATAATAAGGCATTCTTTGAGACACCCTGCAATTTTATTGCATGTGTTTGGGTAGATACATTATACAGACATATATACATAACTGTTTATTGTTTCATGCATAGATACTTATTTTTGAATAATGACAAAGAAATTACCACAATTGCGGTTGGTTAAATTAAGTATCTAATACACACATGTGTTTACTTTTTCTAAAAATTGCCTCTGGTTCGGATTTGAGATTTAATAGGTATTTAAATACTACTTTTTATGCTCATAAATCTTAGAAAAATACACATTTGTTAAACAATATACAATTTAGAAATAGGTGCTCATAGATATCACAAAAGGGACTGTAAACGTAATTTGAAGTGACCCTCCATCGATAGAGTGGCATGTCCGATTCACAACGGTATACTTTGTCTGAATAAAGGCCGAATATAATGAATATGAGCCCCGCGTCTCAAATCCCCCCAAAACCGAAGATTTAATACGATTTAAAGTGGAACCAACCATATTTGAGCCGCGGCTCAAATTTAAACCGTGGCTCAAATTCTTTAAATTCGGCCTCAAGTATTATTTTAAATGTTCCCTTTAACTGTAGTTTATCTGCAGAATTATCTTGAACTTTTTTTACAGCAGAAACCATGAAGAATTTAGCTTCCGAATTATTGAAAAGATCCAGGCTTCATCGTTGTGTATAGGGCATGTCTCTCTTTAATTGGAGGAATATTAAAGTAGTCCCTTTAATCGGAGGATTTCTAAAGCAGTCCCTTTAATTGGAGGATTATTAAATCAGTCTCTTTAATTGGAGGATTATTAAAGCAGACTCTTTAATTGGAGGATTATTAAAGCAGTCCCTTTAATTGGAGGAATATTAAAGCAGTCCCTTTAATCGGAGGATTATTAAAGCAGTCCCTTTAAAACCAGTATTCGTGAAAATAAGATTGGGCTTGAGAAGACATTTTAACATTGATTAAAGGTCAAAATTGATGAAGATCAATTTATGTTAATTATTTTACAGTTCTCACCATATCACATTTCTTTTTGCTGCATTTAGTATCTATATCCGCTCTGTTGGCCTGAACCTTACTGTATAGGTTCGTTATATTCGCAAATATCTAAAAAGTTTGATTCATAGTTTGTTAAACATTTTCTGTTCTAATATTAATACCAAATTAATTCTTATACCAATACTAATACTAATACTAATATCAATACCAATATCAATACCAATATCATTACCAATACCAATACCAATACCAATACTAATACTAATACTAATACCAATATCAATACCAATACCAATACCAATACTAATATCAATATCAATACCAATACCAATACCAATACTAATATCAATATCAATATCAATATTTATATCAATATCAATATCAATATCAATATCAATATCAATATCAATATCAATATCAATATTGATATCAATACCAAAATCAATATCAATACCAATACCAATATCAATATCAATATCAATTTTAACTTCAATATCGATAAAAAGTATTAAAATAAATATCAATATCTTTGTTATTACTAATACCATTATCAATACCAATACCAATATCAATAACGGCCAAAAATAAGGCTAAATGAAAATGCTTTTAATTAAGAACTTTTAAATGCATTCTAAATTACGATTTCTAGAAAAGTCTGAAATATTTATACAATATTAATCCTATTTTTTATTTGTAATAAAACCATTTGAAACATAATAACTATGAATGAAAAATTATCTTACCTCACTATATTGAAATTGAGCCTCATCAAAGATTTCATAACCTCCAGCTACACCACCCTTCAAAGAAAAGTTTTCATGAATTAGATTTTAGGTTTAATAAAGTATAAAAATGAAAGATTTTACCAAAAACAGTTAAATGGTGTCACTAAGTACATACACGATACCGCTTTAAAAGAGTAAAAAGTTTTTTTCCTTTTATGAAATTAAAAGTCAAATAGCGTATAGATTTTTGTTCCGATTTTACAATTTCTAAATAATTCACTATTACTTTTACATCGTGTATGTAATGTATATTCAAAATATAGTTTAGCAAATGATATGTAATATAGAAATTTAATAAATAATGAAAAGAAATATGTTAAAAAATTAGGACCTGTACTGGTTTAGACCTAGCTGATACAAAACTGAAATAAAACTTGTTGAATTGAAAATTTCGAACTAATCCAAAGAATATCAATAAAAAACAAAACCATTCACATTAAAAAAGAATAGATAATCGACAATAACAATGTCAGCATTCATACCATCATTATCAACAACATCATCAACAAATACCACATCATCACCAACGTCAATACTATCATCAACTTAATAAAATCATTATCAAATCCTACATCATCATTGCCAACAACAACATCATTGCCGGTCAACAACAACATCATCAGCAACAACAACATCAACAGCAAAAACAACATCATTACCAACAATAATATCATCACCAAATTCAAAACCAGAATAATAATATTATTTTACTTGATAACGTCATTAAGCTGCTGTATCTCTGATGTGCATGAGCATGATGTAGAAGATGATGCAGTTGAACTGGATGCAGGGAAGAAGGAAAAGAGAAATTGTTTCCCGGTTCTAGTTCCTTTTTGTAGTTCATCGTACTTAACATCCTTAATTTAAGTGTCTTTTTAATTCATCTATCAGAGATATTAATTTTTATAACTTAAGTCTAGAAAATCCTTCTCAAATGATCTTTCTGGGCTCTATCATTAATTATTATTTTCACAAAGATTAAATATTTAATCTATGCATTACCACCTAACACCCCCCCCCCCNAAAACGACACAAATTCCATTTATTCTGGTTCCCTGCATTGTACAATGCACACTTTTGTTGAAACAGCAGATCGAGACACAATCTAAAGAAAAAATGTTCTTCCATTTTTTATAAAAAAAAGTACTTAAGTTTGAATCTCAGGCCTCGCAAAAAAAATCGTTCGATTCTACAACTGGCACACCATTTTGTTCATCACCATCTTTTTATAACACGTGTGATCATTAGTGGTACTAATCATATCAACCATATATATACAAGGTGTCCAAAAACGTATTTTATAAATAAAACTAAATACTGTGTTCTAGTATCATATAGTATTAATTATGGAATGGAAAATGTCCAAATATATAATTATTTAGTTAAACACCAAACAGAAGCATTTGAAAACATAAAATAAACAAAAGCAACCTATTTTAAAATTAAAAACTACTAACAAAGCATATTTTTGAGTCTATTTAAAAAGCTTAAAAAAATAATACAATTTTTTGGACACACTGTATGTTTGTAGATATAATAGATAATATAGATAATGTGTATCTTTTTTGCTAAACGTTCCTTTCCAGTGTAAGATATATTCATTTTCTAGTCCTAAAATTAAAAACGATTGTATTTGACCTTCTCCATAATATGAATTTTTACTGCTTATTTAAGACAAACTATGCAGCCCTAATCTACAGTTTGAAGCAATTAAGACCACGCTTACCAGTTTTATTGCAATTGCATGCGCTCATCTCTCATAGAGAGATTTTAGATTAACAGCTTCTGATGATAATTAAAAGAAATGAGTGAGATTGGATCGAAGGGTAATACATTTAAATAAAATAAGCCGCCCTTAATTGATCTAACCTGTTTCCCATCAGGTTGAGCCAAGATCTCCTCCATAATCTCAAACCTCTGCTCCAACCTCTCAAGCCTAGAGATTTCAACGACCGGTGTATCCGTCCTGGTGATCTTAACGCTGGAATTCTGTTCCCTTGTGATTTGATCGAGTGAGTTCAACTCCTGTTCTAGG
The DNA here is from genome assembly GCF_000591075.1 of Eurytemora carolleeae. Lineage (NCBI taxonomy): Eukaryota > Metazoa > Arthropoda > Copepoda > Calanoida > Temoridae > Eurytemora > Eurytemora carolleeae. The sequence goes on from NW_019396021.1 coordinate 75,073, forward strand.
TACTCTACTCTAGCCTCCAGAGTTCTGGTTCTTGATTCTAATATTTAAATCGAATAAACTTTATGAATCATGAATACCAAAAAAGTGTTTACAAGTAGAGAAGGAATCAGAAATATGAGGAATAAATGTCGTCTTTGATATTTAATTTACTCAAAATGTCGCTATTTCAAAATGTTCTGGGCAAATTTAAAAACTTATTGATATTTAATGGTAGAAAGATGACACAAATTCCATTTATTCTGGTTCCCTGCATTGTACAATGCACACATTGTTAGAAATTTATTTAAACTTCAGAGACACAATCTAAAGGAAAAAATTTTCTTCCATTTTTTTATAAATAAAAATACTTATTTTGAATCTCGTTCGATTCTACAACTGGCCCACCATTTTGTTCATCACCATCTTTTTATAACACGTGTGATCATTAGTGGTACTAATCATATCAACCATATATATACAAGGTGTCCAAAAACGTATTTTATAAATAAAACTAAATACTGTGTTCTAGTATCATATAGTATTAANTTTTTGGATACAAGGTGCACCCTAAACTGTTTGGATACAAGGTGCACCCTAAACTATTTGAATACAGCTTATCTTTTAATCATCTCACAACTAGCTCTGTGTGACATCTATAGAGTCATGTTCCGCTCTTAATTTTCAAAAATTTGGTATTTTTCAATGTTTCTTAACAGCTTCAGGATAAGCTTTGTAAGGCCTTTAAGGAACCAGTTGGAAATTGAAAACCCTAATATCAACCATTGAACATTTTATTTTTCATCCATGTATATTATGATTGTAAACAATTTTCTTCTTCATTTTAAAAATTTGTTACAAGGGTATAAATATGTATTGTAAATTAACCAAAATATGAAAGTTGTTGAAGAGAAAATTGACGAAACAAAGGGTAATATTTTACTAAAGCCATTGCACTTCTCTGGTTGGAAATGTAATAAATCAAAAAAAAAAATCGATTACTCAAATTATCCTTGAAACTACTATATTTATGTAGATATATACGTATAGTTTGCATTGCCTCCATATCCCCCTCCCACCATATCCTTTCCCATAACATATACACACAATATAAGCCTCTAGTCATCTTGGATTTTTCCAGTTTGCAAATTATGAACTTTAATTAAGAAAAATACCTAAACGATTTAGCAGATTCCGAAGTTCTTCATATCCATCCTCGGGAATACTAAAATGAAGAAAATATAAAATACATTTGTATATAGGCGATTATATCAATACTATGAAGACGACTTTTCTGTTTAAGTTTTGATTTATAACAAGCTTTTTTCAAATTCCAAGTTTACAGAAGCTTTTTATTTGAAAAGCTCTCTTTGTTTCCATGTATGTGTGAATCCATACTGTTTAGAAGCTTGGTAAAAATCAAAATTTGAAATCGAAAGCTGTCTTCATTGTATTGATATATATAACGACCACTGTAATATAGTTTTGCTTCATACATCCCATTTGACTGATTATTTTCTCTTAATAATGTAAAATGTCGTAATTCGAATGTTAAAATTTGCCCGATTTTCGATGTTAATTGGGGACTAATGCTTGATCCCTCAAATTAAAGTTGTTTTTGGATGGCGCAGAGTATATACCATTACGGGATATCCGGGAGAAATTTAATTAATCCGTAGATTTGTATAAGATGGAGATTAATGCTTAATCCCTCAAATTAAAGTTGTTCCTGCAGAGCGCAGAGTATATACCATTACGGGATATCCAGGAGAAATTTAATTAATCCGTAGATTTGTATAAGATAGAGACTAATGCTTGATACAGAGATTCAAAACACAAATGTTCTCACTCAAGAGGAAATCAATTCTTTCTTGCCTACAACTTGACAACAGCACTCTAGTACTAATAAAAAGAAAACTTTTGAAATTAGATACGATGGTGTGTTATGTTTTATTGAAGTCACTTGGTTTACAAACTTTTAGGAGATCATTTCTGATGTTAAACCTTCAAAGTTTATGTTGCTGATTTATCTGCAAGCCTTGTTCGGTCCTTCAGTTTAGAATAGTAAAAGTTTTCAGATTTCTTGCTTTTATTAGTTGACTTTAGAATTTTTAGACAAATTTCAAATTCATTTTTGCAAATTTATTTGAGTTTCAACGATTATCACTTTATGAAGAAAACTCCGAAATCATATTTACTGGCGGCCGGTAGCGGCGAGATGGGTCTCAGGGGTGAGAGGAGCAAAAAAGGGGAAATCCACATTTTTTCTTTTTAATAATTTGTATAAAATGAAAGAGCTTGTTTAAGATTGATAAGGTTGTAAGATTCATCTTCCTCTAAACCTCTACTCAATCTGTTCTAGTCTAACAGTTACACAAGACAGATGAGAGATGAAATCTGAACAAAACCAACCAAAATATTGATTACAGTGAGTATGACGAGTAGAGCCGAGCAGAGGAGTTTTTACTTGAATTATAAGCGCCAAGAATTCATTTAGATGGATCTGTGAGAAAACAAGGTACGATTAGTGCGCTTACAAGCCTTATCTAATGTAACTAAACACTGTCAAATAACTTCAAATTATTTATTGAATTTTATTTTTTTCTGAATTCCGGCCTAAGTATCTAAAAAAGAACCAAATTAAAATTTGCAGCGCAAACACCTGACAACTACCCTTTCAACCCCTTATCTGATCAAAAATCCGAGAGAGATTGTTGATTTACTAGCATTAAAAGTGTTTAATTTTGACAATTTCGTCCGTTTTCTTTCTAAAGCATATAAATGTGCGAGTCATTAAGAAAGAAAATGATTGATGTATCGGGCACCTTCTTTATCCGACAAAGTTTTTTTTCAGGTTACCGTTGTTAATCGGACATAACACCCAAAAATAAAGAGTAACATGTAATTTTACGTCTACAGTACCTTTAAGATTTCTGTACAGTATCATTTGTTTACTGTAAACAAAATAATATGTTTTATGTATGTTCCTAATGATGTTTAGTGTATAATTTATGATTATAAAATAAAACCTGTGTTAAATCAATCATACCCCCTTCTACTTTTCTAATATTTAAATAATGTACAAATTCAAGACATTAAGTGTTTTCGTGGGAGCAGAGGAAAAAGAATAGATGGGAGCAGAGAAGAGAATATAGATGGGTGCAGAGGAGAGAATATAGATGGAAGCAGAAAAGAGAGAATAGATGGGGGCAGAGGAGAGAGTATAGATGGGAGCAGAGAAGAGAGAATAGATGGGAGCAGAGGAGAGAGAGTAGATTTGGAGCAGCGGAGAGAGAATAGATGGGAGCAGAGGAGAGAGAATAGATTGGGAGCAGAGTAGAGAATATAGATTGGAGCAGAGGAGAGAGAATAGATTTGGAGCAGCGGAGAGAGTATAGATGGGAGCAGAGGAGAGAGAATAGATTTGGAGCAGCGGAGAGAGAATAGATTGGGAGCAGAGGAGAGAGAATAGATTGGGAGCAGAGGAGAGAGAATAGATTGGGAGCAGAGGAGAGATAATATATCGGTAGCAGAGGAGAGAAAATAGATGGGAACAGAGGAGAGAAAATAGATGGGAGCAGAGGAGAGAAATAGATGGGAGCAGAGAATAGAGAATTAATAGGAGCAGAGGAGAGATAATGAATGAGAGCAAAGAAGAGATCAAATATGGAAGCTTGTCTGTTTTTTGATTTGTTTTATCCACGTCAAAACATCTGAACCGATAGGGCCCCAGGGTACATCAATTGCTGGTAGTAAAATGAAAAAGTGTGTATGGCTAAAATGCACAGATTAGAGATTTAAAAAACAGAGTTTGAAGCAAAGACTCAATTCCTTTGTGTTTTTGGAACACGATGAAAAATTGCCGGTTCGCGAAGGTAAAATCCTAAAATTGATTGCAAAGCCGTGGCGCGAAGCCTGGTAGTAATTTTTTGAGTCACTTAATGAGAGTTTTGGTCTTTGGGGAGGGGGGAGTTATATCGAATACGAATGTATAAATCGGAACTGAACCTCGACACAAATTCTAATTTTATGATGAATTCGGTTAGAAGAATCTGTGAGTCCAAATGGGCTCAACATTTTAATTATACTAGTTTGAGTCCACAGACGTACGCTAGTTAGAAAGAGATATAGCGATTGTTTTCTTAGTATATAGTATATTCATGCAGGTTAAAATCAGAATTCAAGATGGTTTAAAATCAAGAAATTGAAGCCTGATAATCTGACTTAAAATGCCAATAAGTATTCTAATCTTAGATTGGCATATCTTCTTTTGAATTTTGAGATCACTGACCCCCAGGTTAGGTAATGGATGGGGGGGGGGGGCTTTTCCGAAAATAAAATAAAGATGTGTATGGCACAGCTATAGAGGAGTTAGGTCATAGGGGGGAGGGGGGGCATGATGGGGAGAAAATGGGAGGGGAAACAGATCATATCTTGCCGTCAGATCATGTGACAAACTGGTTAAACCCTTGTGGGTGTAAAACTATGCTATTTTAAATTATTAGAAAATTTGAGTTTGCGGCAAAAACTCAGTTCCTTTAGATATATTATTTCCACATCACAACATAAAAACTATCTACTAATCTAATCTTCAATTTCGGACCGTGGTTGTTATTAAATATAGCATGTTATTGATATCAGAAAGTACCAATTGAAATTTTGCTTTGAATTTTCTTTGCAGTTTTATACGTGATCGTATGGCAATTGTATTTTGATCAAATGTGCTTCGTCAAGGATTTAAATTAAGAACACTTAAGTAGGTGTGTTATTATCGATTCTGCAGTGTTATTGGCATTTCTTATTCAACAAGTTTTGGGACTCTCTGTATCTTTTTTCTGTTCCTGTAGAATTACAATCTTTCTTTTTTTCTTTTAGAAACTCTCGAATTTCTTAATATTCCCTTTCTTCTAAATAGTTATGTTTTCCGTATGTTCCTGTTTATCTGCACTGTATTAATCCCTGTCTAGCCTGAGTAATGAATTCTTTCTGTATTTCTCTTGTTTCTGATTTTGGGATGTTTCTATTTATGTAAACTCACTTATTTTTTAATACTTCTCTGCAGTTGCCTTCATCTCTTTTCTTTCATATTCCTATTTTCTGCATCTTTTCTGTTTTAGAACATTACGCTGCCTAATCTTTCTAATCTCACTTGTTTCTTGTACTTCAATCTTAATTCTCCTGTTTTCTTTATTTTTCATAATTTCTCTATTTTCCTGTTTTCTATAGCTTCCTGTTTTCCTAATATATCTGTACTAGAAATTCAGGGCGCTTCGCGCCCTTCTTTCTAGGCTTTTAGGGCGCTTCGCGCCCATCTTCTATTTAAACTTTTAATTGTGGCTTTTTCTGTGAGCATCTTCTCTTTGTACAGTATAAAACAAAAACAAAAAAAGTTTGCGGATTTCATAATATTTTTTCGCGCATTTTCAAAATTTTACAAAAATAAAAAACTTTTAAACACAAATTTTTAAAATTTCAATCATTCATAAACCTTCCCTGGGGTCCCTAGATGTCCCACAAAAAATTTGTGCCCGTTCGGTTCAGCCGTTTTGACGTTTATTGGATACAAACAGACAAACAAAAAAAACAGACAAGCCAAATTTATATATAGATATAAAGTAGACATCTATGTTTGTCTGTCTGTCTGTTTGTTTGGATTCCATTCACTGTAATGCAAATTCTTCTTTTGAAATATTCTAAAGCGGGATCCAAAATAAAGATAAAAACAGCTAATCAATAAAGTCTGGTTTTCTCAGGAAAATAACTATGAAAAAACTTACACATTAAGTCCTCTGCAGAGGCTGAGTTGAACCAGAAGAAGAACTGTCACTCTACCAATATTCTAGAATATCATAAAATAAGAAAAAACATTAAAATTCTTATATTTTTCTGTGTGAGACTTAGATTTCCTCACAAAAAAAACCAAGGAAACAAGGGTTCAGAAGTACAAGGGTACAAGGATACCAATACAAGGATACAAGGATACAAGGACACAAGGATACAAGGATATACAAGGATACAAGGGTACAAGGATACAAGGATACAAGGATACAAGGATACAAGGATACAAGGATTCAAGGATACAAGGATATACAAGGATACAAGGATACAAGGATACAAGGATACAAGGATACAAGGATACAAGGATACAAGGATACAAGGATACAAGGATACACTAGGATACACTAGGATACAAGGATACAAGGATACAAGGATATACAAGGATATAAATATACTATAAGGACATAAGTATAAAAGGATGTAAGGATACAAGGATATGAAGGTATTTAAGGATATAAGAATATAAGGATAAGAATATAAGGATACAACGATACAAGGATACAAGGATATAAGAATGCAAGGATATAATAATACAAGGATACAAGGATACAAGGATTCAAGGATCTAAGAATGCAAAGATATAATGATACAAGGAAATAAGTTACATAGAGTTACACCATGCTTGATGATAACATCCATTGTTTAGCTTTTTATACAGGATTGTAAGGTAAAATTTAATATAAAGTTGTCTATACATAATCTTTATCAATAAATCTATTTAAAAAGTAAAAGGAATCTTGATACTCACTTTTAATTTCATTTTTAACAGCCTAATCCAAATCTGAAAAATGCAGATATGTATACTAGCTTGGAACACCAGCATTGTCTGGATCCAAGCATATTGTCTGGAATTTTTCCAACAAAAGCTAACCCACTTAATTTTAGAAATTTTAAACCCAGGTAAGAACATTAATGCAGGGGTCCATATAGTTGATTTTCTCGATCCCAAAATAATTTTTTGCCCCCAACTTAAAAAGAAATGCCCCCAATTAAAAAAACATTTTCAAATTCCACTAACAGCTTTGCCCCCATTGCCCCCAATTTGAAAAAAATGCCCCCAATTTTTAAAAAAAAATGCCCCCGGCCCCCCAAATTTTTTTTTCAAACAGTGGAACGATCGTTCTTTGCCGAGAACGAACGGAACGATCAAGAACGATCCCATCGTTCCGAAAAAAAAACGAACGCTTAGAACGCGTTCTTAAAAATATTGGAACGATTAGAGAACGGAACGATTTAGCTGAAGGCCCTCGTTCTAGAACGGAACGGAACGATTTCAAAAAAGTCGGAACGTGCCCAGCCCTAAGTCTGCTGGTGCCACAGAACAAAAAGTATTCCATTCCTTGACACAAAACTGTACATTGAAGATAATCACAGAATCTCTACAGAAAACCCACAGATTAGGGATGCACAATTTTTCAAAACTGAGGGAATTTCTTCTCAGCAGGGATTACAATTTTTCAATTGTTGACTCTGCTATAGTCCGAGCTAAAGCTATACTTATAGAAGTTGCTTAAAAAAAAGTGGAGAAAAAGGAGAAACCAGATTGAGTTATAATCTCTATTTCATTTAATCCCCAGCTACCTTGTATCTCCTCCATCATACAGAAACATTGGAGAACCATGGTCCAGGATCCTTGGATGAAGGAGGTTTTTCAAAATCCTCCTATGGTTACCTATAGGAGACCTCCTAATCTCAGGGATAAACTCATCCGAGCCAGAATTCCTGATCCTCCTAGAATGAGGCCAAAGAGGCTTATACCTGGTATGAAACCTTGAGGTTTAAATTGCCCAACTTGTCCCTAAATATACAATCCTCTTATACCAGCAAGAAGATTGAGATTAATGGAACTTTCAACTGTAAGACCAAAAATGTAGTTTACTGTATTACATGTGAGCAGTGTAAACTACAATATATAGGACAGACAACAAGATCTTTAAATGAAAGATTGAAGGACATATTGGTTACATTAGAAATCTCCATACAAACCTGCCTGAGAACATTTTATTCATCCTGGACATGAACTTTACCATATAAAAGTTAGAGTTCTAGAGAAGGTTTGCGACCTCGGGAGAAGTTTACTTGAAGTACGAGAATCTAAATAATCAGAGATTTTATGACTGAACTCAGAGGAATGAACAGAAAAAAATAGTTTTTATTTAATTGTAAACTGTAACAATTCAGTATCTTTTTAAAAAGAGTATTGTTTAGGTCCAATTCTTTAAAAGTTTTAAATAACCCTCCTTAAACAAGACGTTATTTTAAAATGACCCTCTGTTCTAATAGTTTCTCGCACCATTTAAAATTGTACCTTTAATAGTCTTAGCAATAATTCTAGGAAGATATCCTTGTTTCCTATTTCAATATTGATTATTTCTCCCAAATATACGTACTTGGGAGTTCACGTAGCAGATTGCAACCCCTTCAGGCGCGCAACTAGACCTTAAGCTAGGGGGGGGGGGGGCATAGGGCAATGATTTGTCACGCCCCTAAACATTTTTAGGGTGGGGGGCAAGAAAAATGTGTATTATATGCAACCATGAAAAAACTACCTTACAAACTCAGGATTTTTTGGGGGAAGATTTTATATTTGGGATCGTTTATTCAGTTTGGGGCAAATTTGTGTGGGAAAAATCTCAAACTATATTTCAGGGGCAAATTTTGTTTGGGGTTGGCAGTTTTTTTAGTTGGGGGAAAATTGAAATGTTCATTTTTAGAGCAAATTTTATTTTTGAGAGGCTTGTTTGGTCAATTTTGTGTTTGGGAAATCTTAAATCTTTATTTGGGGTCAAATTTATTTGTTTAAGGGCATCTTTAAAATATATGGGGCATTTTTTAAACTAAGGTTTTTTTTGCTAGGGGCAAAACTTTTAAATTATTTTAGCATTAGCTAAATAAAATAAGGGGCATTTTTTTAAGATAGGGCTGTAAATTTTAAAGTTAGTTGTATTTATAAAACGTTTGGGGATAAAAAAAATTAAATTTAGATACAGATTAAAAATCTTTGGTGGCATTTTAAAAAACAAGGGTTACAAATGTTGAAACAAACCTACATTTTATAACCCCTTTATTTTTGGAACCTGATGGTGTAATCCTTTGATGTTTCAAACTTAGACTATCTACCAGAATTAATAGTTTGGAAAATCAAAGGTCTAGGAAAACGGGTTGCTAAGTTATAGGAATTAGAAAATCAGATAGCTACTTTTCAACATCAACAACCCAGATATCTACCTTTCAACATCATCAACCTAGATATCTACCTTTCAACATCAACAACCCAGATATTTACCTTTCAACACTAACATCCCAGATATCCACTTTTCAACATCGACAACCCTGATATCTACCTTTCAACACCAACATCCCAGATATCTACCTTTTAACATCCAGATATCTACCTTTCAACATCAACAACCCAGATATCTACCTTTCAACACCAACAACCCAGATATCTACCTTTCAACATAAACAACCCAGATATCTACCATTTAACCTCAACAACCCAGATATCTACCTTTCCACACCAACAACCCAGATATCTACCATTCAACTTCAACAACCTAGATATATACCTTTTAACATCGACAACCCAAATATCTACCTTTCAACATCAACAACCTAGATATATACCTATCAACACCAACAACCCAGATATCTACCTCTCAATATCAACAACCCAGATATCTACCTTTCAATACCAACAACCCAGATATCTACCATTCAATATCAACAACCTAGATATCTACCTTTCAACACCAACAACACAGATATCTACCTCTCAATATCAACAACCCAGATATCTACCTTTCAACATCAACAACCCAGATATCTACCTTTCAACATCAACAACCTAGATATCTACCTTTCAACACCAATATCCCAGATATCTACCTTTCAAAATCAACAACCCAGATATCTACCTTTCAACATCAACAACCCAGATATCTACCACTCAACATCAACAATTGTTCGAGGGAACCCGTGGTAAAGTAAAATTTTCAATTTCCAAAAAAAATAGTTTTATCTTCTTTTGAGATGAAAATGCTCGAATTTTTAAACTGTGCAGAGCGGGTGGTTAATTTGTTTAACTTTACCAAGGGACGTTAACTAACTTAACCTCCCTCTCTTGGGGGAATGATAGGTTGGTAATGTTGATCAAAAGGCGGTAAATATCTTTACGTTCAGACTATAGATTACTTACAATAAATATACTATGAGACTAAAATCTATTTATATTTACAATTTACATGTACATGGATATATATATATATAAAAGAAGATGGACAATATATATATATACAATGATGGACAGTTTAATTTCAAAGAAAAAAAGAAAACTATGTAATTGCTTCCGTTTCTGTATTTAATGATAGAGCATAATGATATATCATCTTGTCAAATTCCTAATTTATGCCAGGAAAGGAATTAATTCTTCTTCACAAACTCAAATTCTTAAAATAGTATAAACTTTTGATATTTCAAACATAGAATTCATAATTGAAATATCTAAGGTCTACGGTATTGGGTTGCAAAGATAAAATGATTAGAAAACCATGGACGTAATTTCTTTATGTAGCGTCCTTAAATATTAAAATCAACCACAACAGTTTCTGCAATTTGACAATAATAAGATGATAATCTATCTTTAAGTTTCTTCAAAACAGATTTATCTTATTTCTTTTGACAAGAAACAATTAAACGTTCTCAAACTTTATATTTAAAGAGAGTGTTACTGTTCTCTAAAATGGAAAGGGGGTATGCATGAGACGGACCACATTAAAAATCTCTGTATACTTTATGAAACAAAAAATATTCCGCAATATACAATTAAAGACCAAAATTCGGTTAACACTTTGGAGGTTGAACATGATTCATCCTTTAACATAATCACTTTTATATTTTTTTTTAATTACGGTTTTTCATGCTAATTTTTCTCCCTAGGATTACAGCCCCAACCCTTCTTCCATCCCTTATGCATGTTTAATTAAATTTTTGCAGTTCCTTCCATGATGTCAACCATTAATAGAAAAACATGGAGCGTAAAATCATGTTTAATGTAAAGAAGTTTGCTTGCTCTGTGGAGCGCTAATTCTAGCGGAGCGCGGAACGAACTAGATGCAACTAATTCTTATTTTAAACCCGGGGGATTTTTATATTTCTCCGTCTTGAAACCGTTACGTCTGAATATTTTTGTAACCTAGGTCGATACCATCGAACGGACAAGCCCAATATTCTGATAATCTTTTCATTTACAAACATTGTAACAATTGTAGCTTGCATTGATTTATAATGATATCAATTCAATTTAAATTTACTTTTCCAGTTCATATATTCATCCTTAAATGGATTCTGTAATCCCTGAAATATTGCGTACATTTAAAACATCACAGTGTACATACTACATAGGTTACGTATAGGAGACGTAAAGATAGCAAAAAAAACATATACAAACTTTATATAATATATCTAATATATATATGTATATATATTAGATTAGGTAGTTATATATATATATATCAAAATATATAATATCAATAATATAATATCAAAATATTTTAATAGATTCTAACCAGGCGCGCAACTAGTGGGGGGGGGGAGGGGCAAGGCCCCCCTAGCCTGATTAAGGGGGGGGGGCATGGGCCTCCCTTAAGAAGGCTTGCCCCTCTGTAGGGGAGGGGGGCAAGAAGTCCACCCTGTTGCAAAAGAGAAATTTTTTTCTTAATTTTTAAAAAAATAGCAGAATTATTTGGGGGTTGCCTAAAAAACAACAGAAATATTCTGAGAGTTGTCTAAAAATGTAAAAAACAAGTTCCAATTGGTGTCTGAAAATGCAACATCCAACTTCCGACATTAACTGTCGCATTATTCTTTCTTTCTATTCATGTTCAGTGAGACACTCTATGTACAGATGCATGTATGTGATTGAAGGTTTAAATGCAAGTCCTCAAAAAGCCGTATTTACATGATTAAACTGGAACCAAACACTTGCCACAAGCACTGATTTTTTAACCCTATTCCCGCTGGGGGGGGGTCAATTTGACCCCCCCCTGTAGTTTTTTTTACATAACTCAAAAAGTATTGGTCTGAGGCTGTTGAAATTTTCTGACTTTTCTTACATACCCAAAGCCCTCCCTTTAGGCCTAAAACCGGGCTTTAATACTAACTGCCTGAGTCCTCAGGCACACTGCCTGAATGACTGCTTTTGCCTGTAGCAAACTAAATCTTTGTTTTGACCCACTTTCACTTGTCAGATTTTGATAAAATTTAGCTTTTTGGAAAGCCTATGACATAAGGAAACGGATTGCACAAGTTTTGCGAAAAAAAAATTGCAAATTTTTTGCAAACAACCTGTCAAAGGAAATTTGCACATTTTTAGTTTTTCTTGATTAAAAATCAGGTTATTTAAAATTTTGCAAAAATTTTTGCATATTTGAAATGGCATGGTCAAGGGCTTTTCAAAAATGTATAATTTGTCATTTTTTGGACAAATTTTTTTTTGCAAACATTTTTACTATAAAACTGGATTTTGCGATAAAAAATTCAATTTTCGCAAATTTGCAAATTTTTTTGCAGATTCTAAAAGTAGAGCACAAGAGCTTTCTAATGATGTATCATTTGTCATATTTGGACATAAAACATGGGATTTAGAGGGGGGGGTCAAATTGACCCCCCCCCAGCGTATCCTGGTTTTCAAGTACCCCAGTGGGGATAGGGTTAATATTTTACCTTTGGTACCTAATGATGCATATGAACGTCTGATATTTCTAACTTAGACTTTTAGTTCTAATCGAATTTATTGTTTGAATTATGAAAGGTGTAAAATGAAATCAGGTTGCAATGATATATCGATTAGAAATATACCTATTTTAATTGACTAAAGCAATTAGTCCATAATATATTTATGACCAAAGAGAAAATCCAGATAATTCGTTTGTTGGTTTAAGGCTGATTAATTGTTTTTGCTTCTTTACGCCAAGAAACTTCTGTTTATTGCACAATTCTTTGCAATCAATTATATTCACTTGTTCGAGGATAATCATATGGTTTCTATCTGCCTTATATCAATTATTTTACATTTACTATAAATATTCTACATTGTACACAGGGTGTACCAATAAAGACAGAAGTAATAATGATAATAAAAATGACATTAATAATAATAGTAATAATAATAATGATAATAACAAGAAAAATGATATTGAAAATAATTGTCAAATTTAATTTACATCAACATTGTGGCTTAACAGCTTCTCTAGTTTTGATTTTACGCTCACTAGTAGGAGAAAAGAAAACTTAACCGGTTATATATTAGAAATATAAAACAATTTTCTTATTTTGTTATTCTCAATAGCTCTTACTTAAGAGAAGTTATGATGGAAAACATATCAGATTTCAATATTACATGCAATGTTCTATTGACGTGAGTCGAGTTATTCATGCATAATAATAAGAAGTAACGGCATTTAAGAATTGAGTGTCAAGGAGAAATTATATCATTTATTCTGGGGTCGGGGCAGGCCCGTAGCTAGGAACTTTTCAAAGCCAAGATATGGGTATGATCAGTGGCGGCCATAAGGGGGGTTATTGGGGTTATTTCCCCCTCCTAGAATCCATTTGCTGCCTCTACAAGTAACAGTTCCAGTTGCCTTGACCCCTTCCCTTCAAAAAAAAAAAAAAAAATACATTCCCTATTGATTAGTCTGCACTTGTGTAAAGACGACTATTTTCATGATAGTAAAAGTTTTTGAGGCATTTTGCAGATGCCTAAACAGTCAGTAAACTTTTACTTCGGTTACTTCAGTAACGTTCACTTACACACAACTGGACCTGGTTATGATAAAAAATATATATATTATAAGTAAAGTTCCTAAAATACGATTTTTGGACCCCCTCCTTTTGTACATGGATATCATATTATATGTAAGTCCACAGGCGCGAACACAGGATTTTAGCCAGGGTGGGGCAAGATTTGTTTTGCCCCCCTGGCTGTTTTTTGCCTCCCCTGGAATTGTTTTCTTCAAAAAGTCAGTTAACAACATAAAAATACATCAAAAAGACTACATTTTTGGGTGTTACTAACTTTACAGAGTCTAAAAATTATTCCTTAGCTCAAAAAACTAACTTTAACTTTTTAACTTTATAAATTTATAAATTTATCACTTAACTCCATCACAGCTAACTAAATCAAGAATTACAGCATCATTAAAAAATCATATTTTCACTTATAAACGAAAGGGGGGGGGGCACAANTAAACAGTGGTTAAACATAACTTAGAATTGTCGTAGGAGGCTGATTTTTTGCATGCAAACTCAGAATTATGTATATTACATGCATTTTTTGGTTTTGAAGGAATCTGAGCAAAAGTGCGCGTTCGCGCGCTTTTTGTGAAAATATGCGACTTTTTTGACAGTAAATCAATGTTAACTTTATTAATTGCACTTGAACATTTTTCTTGTCAAAAAAGTCGCATTTTTTCACAAAACCAAAAAATGCATGTAATATATAAATATAATAATATATAATAATATAAATAATTTCATTTCCACATTAGATTTCGTTAAGATCTTATCATACTACATTGACGACAAGAAAATTTAACAATGAGTATAATGACCATATTTTTTCAAAGTTTTGCAGAGTGCTTTTCTAAAGATTTAAAAAAGTAACATCTTTTTCCTCTTACAGTAAAACTATTATTTTTTATATTACTGCCTTTTTGTCAATATTTGCCAAAAAGTTTAGTTAAAATTAAATAAATTCAGTTTTTTTACAGATCTTTGTAGTTAATGTAAAATGAATGACTATAATGAAGGATATAAAGCAAGGTGAAAGCTGAAAGGTATGTAATGAAGCCTTTATTAGATTGAGTTTGTAAATCCCAGAAATGAGTGGAAAATGCAAATCAAACCCAATGAAAACCAATAATTTGATATACATCATGATATTTTTCTAGGGGGGGGGGGGAAAAAAAAATTTTCCCCCCCCCCCCCCCCTACAGAATCCTTATGTCCGCCCCATGGGTATGATGAAAACTTCGAAAAGGATCAAAATTAATGACTCAATCACTTATCAGACTAAACTTTATCATCTCTATGAAGGAGTAGAATTTTGCAGATTTAACCTCATTTAGAATAGATTTGAGGACAAAGTCTTCACCTTATTCAAGCAATAATTTACTTGATCATTAAGTAGTTAATGTTTTCAGCCCCCTACCCATGCACAAAAGAAAAAATTAACCCATTAGTGATGAGACCATTAACTTTTTGTGAAGTTGTTTTAGAAGGATCTTGTCAAAACAAAACTTGATTGTACTCATGAAAAAACGATATTCAATTAAATTTTTGACTTTTTTTTGTACAGGGTGACCATGTAAAACATGAAAATCTAAAAAACTTTTGCAACTCATAATTATTTAATTATCTTCAAAACTTTACTTTTCATGTTTTAGGTATTTAAATCTTTAAAAGAAGATTCCGAAAATATCTTTAAATTTTTTCTAGCAAAAAAATTGACAATTTTGTAGATTCAAAACTAAATTACAGGGTGTTCTTTTGGTTCTTTTCCGAATTCAAAATCTTGTTTTTTTGGGTTTTTTAAAATTGAAAATTTAATAGAAAACCCAATTAATTTTGAAGTTACGTCAAATATAAAATATGTTTTGAAAACAGGAAATCCTAAGGAAAGTGCAGGAAAAGACAGGACAACATTAAGTTTAAGAAAAAAAGCACTTAAAAGAAAAAACTTCACCCGGTCAAAATTGACCTTCTCGTCACTAATGGGTTAACTTAAACTTTAATTTGTTATATTGCTATTCCTATAATTTTGATCAAGCTATTCTGAATTTTCCAAGAGACCCTTCTTAATTCAGCTTGTTTTTGAAGCATTCCTCTGATTGAACTATATAAGCTCAATAAACTAAACGTTCAATTATTATTTTTTTTATTTTACGATCAGAGCTCTTAAATTTAATGCTAGGGTCAGGATTCATGAATCGCTAGATTGCAAAACAGGGTAGACGTGTTTGCACCCCCCCCCCCGGTCCCTACAGGGGGGGGGCCACTAGCCTTCTTAACGGAGGGGCATATGCCCCCCTTGATCAGGCTGGGGGGCCTTGCCCGGCCACCCTAGTTGCGCCCCTGCCAATTGGACTGTATTTGTCAATTTGTGTACCTTTAAAGTATCTTACTTATGTCTGATATCGAAGAAGATAAATGTTATGAATTTTCAGTTCAAATTGTGCCCCCCTTAGGTTTCTATGTATACGCCCAATATTGTTGTTGTTTCCTTGCTTAAATTGTTTTCATTTTTCATTATCTTCTAGCTTTGTCTCAGATAATGTAGAAAATGTGCCCTCCCCCACGGGTAACGGGCTGGGTAAGGCTAAAAGAACCATCTCTTCGATAGAATTGATTATTTGATGTTGAAGAAGGTTTGAATGTCGTCATACATATAAAAATCAATAAATTTACGCATGCGTCATTTTAGAACCGGTAGACGACAGGGATCAATGATGCTAATATTTTTCAATTAAAGGGTTAGAATATGGGGCTTTTAAATGTTAATAATTCAAAATTTGTTCAAATATAAATTAGATCATTATATAAAGTATCCCTGAAAAAATCGAAACATTTTGCTTTTCTACCTCCCCAATGACCAGGGCTAATTAAAAATAGTCATAATTAAAAAAAATTCCAGGCGTAATATCGACATACATTTCAGACAAAAATATTTTTTCTTTTCTAAAATGTGTAAGAATAAATTTCCCCTGAAAGCCGGGCCATAAGCCGAAGTCCCCTCCCCCCGCCCAACTAGCTCCACGCTTTATACTAGCCCCGGCCACCGCACTTTACCCTCCGCAGCCATCTTTGCTCCTTGCCTCACACTCCTAGATTTCCTACAGGTATTATACATTTTATGACTTCTTCTCGCGTTTTTTAAGAGAAATGGTTTAGTTCGTTGTTTGAGTAAAGTTTTTCTTAATTTTCTTTAATGTTTTATTCTGCAATCCATGCTCTGTAAATGGAATTACACATTGTCAACAAACCTTCGTAAAATACATGTTTATTAGAAAATGTAAATGTAATCTTTAAAGTTAAAATTATAATCAAACTGAATAATTATATTTTATGTGTTTTTTCAATGTGAATTGTAACTTCTCTATTTCATGTTTTAATTCAAATTGTTCAAGCAAGGCATTGTAAAATAGTGAAATATAAAATTAAACGATGGCGTCACAGGAAAATGTTTTAACCTTTGATAATGAGATATCCAGTGATCTTCTGTCATTAAAACTTATTTTTAGTATAACTTTAGTAATTTAGTATTTTGTGGTCTAAGTAGCTGTTTTCTGTTTCTAACATGTAAATTGATATTCCAGTATATTAAGATTTCAATTTTTGGTCCGTTCCAATATACGATTAATGGACCCCCGGCCGAGCTCCGTGGCTTGGAACAGGCCAGGGGGCCGAGCGCTACGGCCACATGTCCAACTTTCACCATGGAGGTCCAGAAATCGTTTCTTGGACGCGACCAGTAGTATTTTATTAAAACCTTATTTAAAATGATTATTATTTACTTTTTTTTTGCTCGTATTGTTCAATCAAAACGTGCTTTTATTGTCCATAAAAACCTTCGTATTGCCTTGCAAGTTTAACTTTTTTATTGTAAAGGACGCCGTTATGCAGACCAGACAATATTTTCTGTTGGAGATGTTAATTCCTATATTTTCCTGTGACTAGTTAATATATTTTTAAATTAGACTAATCTGTTTATTTTGCAGATTCCGTTAGCTGTGGGTTTTATTTATTTTATTTATAAATTGTACAACATTTTTTTAACTTGTTAAAAAAGAAATAAATCATGTTGGACTCAGAATTAGAAAGATCAACAACCAAAAGCAAATGTAACTATACAAGCTTAAGAAATAGCAAAATCAAATTTGCAAAATTGGTGGCCGGTGCATGGCTTGGCCGAGACGGCTGGAGCTGGAATGGATGAGGAAGGGTAAGAGATGATTTCAGAAGAGTTTCAATCCAACATTTTAGAGTTCTCTACTGCAACATTTATTTTAACATTTCAAGAGAACGCGAGGGTTTCACCTAAAAATAAAGATATCACCGCGGCTTTGGGAGTGCTAAACCTTTTGGACGAGATACTAAATCCTAATTCAAATCTTTTGACAGGGGTTCTAAACCCAGGACTGAAGGAATCAAATTTGCACCGTGGTGAAAAATTGCAAAATTTTACTTTGAGCAATTGAAGCAAGAGTTCTGCAGATGCACAGTCAGTTCACAGCTGTTAAAATCACCTTAGCTTCTCTAAATTAAAATATAACTTCAGGAAAAATGGATAAATACATCAAAATTATCAAGGACTTATTTTTTTTATTTACAGTTTTTTACTATTTTTGGCAGCATTTTTTTACAAGCTTATTTTATAAGAAACTAAGTGCTACATAAACCTGGAAAAGTTACTAACTTCAATATTTACTCTAGGAACTAAGTCAGTATGGCAGAAGTACATGAAGATGACCGTAAACTATTCTGCGGGGCTCTACCTCAGGAGGCTAAGGATACAGATATCAAGGAGTACTTCTCAACATTCGGAGAGATCGACAGTGTAAACCTGAAGATGGATCCCGTCACTGGAAGATCAAGGTACAGTTAATTAAGACCTTTCTAACCCCCCCCCCCCCACCCCCATCCTCTTTATTTACCAAAATGTTCTTGAAAGCTACGCCTGAAGCGATGTAAAAATTTACAATTTTTTTTTTCTGAATTCTGAAGCTACATTATTTATCGAAACAACAAAATGTTAAAGCAATCCCATTATTATTCAAAATAAAAACCAAGAAAATCCGAACTTCTTTCAGGACTACTTAATATTACGAAAATCTAAATCTTTTTATTGCAAATTTTCTTTTTTCCATAAACCATCCTTGAGCCATGGAAGGTCCTACACAAAATTGTTGGCCCAATCCATTCAGCCGCTTTGAAGTGGATACAAATCAACAAACCAACAGACATTAGAGTATATATAAATAAATGTATATTTATTCAGAGGGTTTTGTTTCATCGTGTTCAAGGAGACTGCATCTCTAGAGGCTGCTGTAGCTAACGAGGCACATGTTGTCAAGGTATTTTTATTGCTAGATTGTTAGACAATGTCAGTCCTAATTACGTACTTTGGTGGGACAAATTCAGAAAATTTTAATCTGGGGAATTCTGGTTTGAAACCTTTTGGTGTTTGGGGGCGGGGGGGGGGGGGCTTTTATATACATGGAGTTTCAGAGCACGTTTCTTGTATGAATAAGAGCCGTCCCAATGACATACTTCGGGGTACGATAGTTTGGCCGCTAGATGTCTCACGTTAGATACTTATCTGATTAATAGTAGGACGCGCACAGTCAGAGACACGTTGTCTTGGCAACCTTTGTCGAGTTCAGAAGTAACCGTCTCTAATCAGAAATGAGAATAATGTTCATCTTTGATTGGATTTTAAACTATTTAAGGGCAAGAAAGTAACCTGTAAGAAAGCTGAGGCTAGACAAGGAAAGATCTATGTTGGTAAACTACCACCAGGAGATGCACTATCCAAGGAGGATATAACAACACAGTTCGGAGAATATGGAGAGGTATTTTTTTTATCCCTACCGACGCTTTTATGTACATTTTAGTTTTTTTTTTTAGTTTCCCTTTCTAGCAGTGCAATAAGGATCCATTTAATTTTGATGCGGATCCAGATTTAAATGAAAAAATGGGTCCGGATCCAAATTTAAATCCGGATCCAGGTCATTTCTTTACTGATATACTGAATTTTTTTAACAAAAAAATAATTTTCAAATTTTTTGTTCGATTTTTTTTCGCATATTCTTATCCTAAAACTTGGTGAACCACTAAGAAATAAGGAAATATTTATAATCTCTGTTTTTTCAAAGATCAGATTAGGGTTTTAGTAGTTGCATTTGCAGTTTTTGGTCGACATTTTATCTCTTCTTGGATCCGGATCCGTGGATCCGAATATTTTTGCAGATCCGGATCCAGGAAGCCAAAATCTTGGGGATCCAACTTATCCGGATCCTAAGCACTGCATTCTATACATAAAATTGGCATAAATATTATCTACAATATCTAACTATTTGTCCGCAACATGTTTTTGCTCTTGTTAATTTTTTTTAATTCCAGGTTGTTGAGGTTGTTAGACCCGTTGATAAAATGAAGGATAATGAACCTAAAACCTTTGCTTTCATCACCTTTGCCAGGGAGGATACAGCTAAACAACTAGTTAAAATGGTAAGAAGAACATTCTAGATTTCCATAGTATTATATTTAACGCTACCCAGTACCCACTAGGATTCTTAAACGACTAACCTGACAAAACTTAAAAATTAACGCATTTTTGTAGAAAATATTTTTAAGCATTACTGAAAATTTTAATATTCAGGACATTAATTATACGCATTGCCAATTTTATCTTTAAATGATTAATTTTTCATAATACAACAGATCATTTTTAATATTAGATAAAACATTTGTTATACAAAAACTGTATTTTTAGGGAGAAGTCACAATCGGCGGTCACACAGTTGAGATCAAGCGCGTGACACCCAAGGATCAAGGAAATGCCGGTGGATGGGGCGGAAATATGGGCTGGGGTGGATATTCTGATCCCTATGGATATGGTGGATATGGAGGCGGATACGGTGATCCCTACGGCCAGTATGGTGGATATGGAGCTCCCGGATGGGGAGGACCTGGGTTTGGTGGTGGAGCCGGAGGAAAGATGCGAGGTGGACCTGCTGGTGGCCGAGGAGGCGGAAGAGGTCGGGGACGTGGCAGACCGTACTAGGGAGGGGAGAGTTTATATATAAACCTGAAAATTGAACTAAAATGCTGTTAAAATGTTGTAGACACAGAATATTGTATTGTTTGTACCGTTGCTGTCGAGCATTTAAATATAATCGATCGATTTGCAAGTTATTCATTCGTTTTCAAGTTTTAGCAGGCTTTCAGGGAACTATTACTTCATGTCTAATCCACATCTATACATTTTAATCCGCTATCTTAATAATTTATTGAATAATTGTGTTAAATTATCACGTTTAGCGTTGTTCTGTACCAGACAGTGCTTAGGATTTGGATCCGGAAGATTTTGACTGTCTGGATCCGGACCCGTAAATATCTAGATCCAAGGGGCCAAATTTAAACTAAATTTCAACTCAAATCTGAACTGTAAAAGGTTATATTTAAAAATTCCTGACCTTTGAATGGTTTGAGCTTATAAATATGTGAAAAAATTAAGAAAGATAGTTTGATGATCCTGCTTTGTTAACAAAGGAATTGAGTCTTTGTCACAAACTATGATTTTCTAATCTCTATATTTTTGTAATCCAATGCTGTAGACCTTAGATAGTTCAAACAATTCATCCTGTTAGATGAAAAAATCTAAGTTTGAAATATCAAAGGATTACACCATCCGGTGAATCAGGTGGAAAAAATTTAGGTATGAGAAAATCAGAGTTTGTTACAAAGACTCAATTCCTTTGATATGTATGATCTTAAGATTCGTTACTCAAGTTTTGATGTCAATTTCAAAGAATTATTTTTAATTTTCATGACTTAATGAGTTGGAAATGGACAACTTAGACATTAATATTTTCTAGATTTCAAACAGATGCGGAATGAGTGGTGCGTAAGATGATGGTATAAATTTGTGAAATGTGCTTAAAGGAAAAAAACTTTATTTCGTCATTATGTATTTGACCGTTCTTGAGAGCATTATGTCAAAATTGACGTAATTATTCATTTAGTTCAAATTGATATAAGAGAAAAATACTACTAAAGCAACGGGGAACTGATACGACATAGAAATGGAAGGAAACAAAGGAGAAAGAAACTGGAAGGCTAATGAGGAGAATAAATAGAAGAACTGGAAGTTTAATAAAGAAAATGAATAGATGAACCTGAGCTGGGAACTTTTGAATGGTGGATATCGGGATTAAGGCTTAATCCACTCTTTTTCTTAATCTGGAGATTAACATAATCTTGCAAGATCATCTTAAAAAAAACGATAAAATTCAAATTAATATTTAATCATCTGAGAAACTGTAGCAGCCAATCAGAGAAAAGCGGGCAACCAATGAGAGAACAGAAATATTCTCATTGGAGAAAACAATTAACGGATATCCAAGGAGAGAGAAAAAGAGTGGATTAAGGACTAAAATGAAAAGTTTCCACAGTGGATATTCGGATCAAGAAGTCAGGATTAAAGTTTATCCATTCTAAAGTGTTCAGCTCTGGAAGGATAATGGAGAGAATGAATAGAAGAACTGGAAGGATAATAAAGAAAATGTATAGGTGAACTGTAAGGATAATGAAAAGAACGAATAGAAAGGGAAGGATTAAATAGAAGAACTGGACTGATAATGAATTGAATGAATAAAAGAACTGAAAGGATAATGATAAGAATGAAGAGAATGAATAGAAGGACTGGAAGGATAATGCAGAGAATGAATAGAAGGACTGGACGGATAATGAAGAGAATGAATATAAGAGTCGGACGGATGATGAAGAAATGCAAGGAGAATGAAGAGAATGAACAAAAGAACTGGACGGAAAATGAATTAAAAGAATAGAGCTGTAAGGATAATGATAAGAATGAATAGAATAACTGGAAGGATAATGAGGAGAATGAATAGAAGAACTGGAAGGAAAATGAAGAGAATGAATAGAAGAACTGGAAGGAGAATAAAGAGATTGAATATAAAAAGTGGAAGGAGAATAAAGAGAATGTATAGAAAAAGTGGAAGGATAATGAAGAGATTGATAGTTGAATTTAATGGTAATGAATAGAATGAATAGAAGAACTGGAAGGAGAAAAAATTGAATGATTAGAAGAACTGGAAGGATAATGAGGAGAATAAATAGAAGAACTGGAAGGAGAATGAAGAGAATGAATAGAAGAACTGGAAGGAGAACAAAGAGAATGAATAGAAAAACTGGAAGGATAATAAAGAGAATGAATAGAAGAACTGGAAGGAGAAAGAATTGGTAGGATAATTAAGATAACGAATAGAAATGGAAAGATAAAGAAGAGAATGAATAGAAGAACTGGAAAGATAATAAGAGAATGAATAGAAGAGCTGGACGGAAAAGGAAGAAAACGAATGAATAGAACTGGAAGGATAATGAAGAGAATGAACAAAAGAACTGGAAGGAGAATGAAGAGAATAAAAAAAAGAACTGGACGGATAATGAATAGAAGATCTGCAAGGATAATGATAAGATTGAATAGAAGAACTGGGAGGATAATGAATAGAAGAACTGGAAGGAGAATGAAGAGAATGAATAGAGGAATTGGAAGAATAGTGAAGAGAATGATTAGAAGACTGGAAGGATATAGAAGAACTGGAAGGATAGAAGAACTGGAAGAGTAATGAAGAGAATGAAAAGGTGAATTGGAATGAGAAAGAATAGGATGAATATAACTGGAAGGATAATGAAGAGAACAAATAGAAATGGAGGATTAAGAAGAGAATGAAAAGAAGAACTGGAAGAATAATGAAGAGAATGAATAAAAGAACTAGAATGAGAAAGAAGAGAATTATATTTGTATCAATCTATCTTCCCATCTATTTAGTTTTCATCTATTTCATCTATTTTTATGTATCTGTCTAATAGATCTATTTATTTATCGGCAGATCTTTTTAACTCTAAATCTCGATCTATCCATTATCTATAAACCATTGCCTCCTATTAAATCTATCGTCTTCGATCCCATCTATTCAACAATCTTTCACTATACATTTTTAACTATTTACCTATATAATAAGCTTATAATTTCCTGAACAATTTATCAATCTATCTATTCACTTGTCTATTTTTTTAACCTTCTGAATTATATTTCTTTCTATTTATTTATGTCTACATCTATCTATCCTTCGATCCTTCTATCAATCCACCTATTTACATCTACACATCTATTGATACATCTATCCATACACCTATCTTTTTATTTACCTATTAATCTATCTTTCTATCCATCTATCTATTCATCTATCCATATGTCTATCTATGTGTGTACCGGGCAATATTTGCCTACTACTACTAAAGCCTAGTACGTTATATTCCCTCATAGGATAAACATCAGATACAAGCTTCATGACATCATCCTTACCTGTGAGGAGGGGGAGGGATATTGGGAAAATTGCCCCCTTCTGTTTTCTTTTGAGATATTAACTGGGGAATGGAAGTCCCCTCTCCATATATTTATATATCCCTGTTAGCCCCCCCACCTTCCAGAACCTTTAATATACTGGTCAAATCCCCACCTATATCACAGGTGTACCTATCCTAATCACATACTGGGGATCCCCCCACCCCGTTCTCACCAACTTTTTTATGTTCCCAATACCCATCCCTTATAGGAATTGAGTGTTTGCTACAAACTCTGATTTTCTAAGCCCTACATCTGTGCAAAGTCGTAGATCTATATATTTCTGTTAGATCAAATAATCTAAGTTTTGGAATATCAAATGTTTGCACCATCAGGTTGCAAAGATATAAAGATAAGACTAATGAGTTTGTGGCAAAGATTAATTCCTTTCCATTAAATTTCCAATATTCTTGCTTTACTCTTCTTCTATCCTACATTACATTTCCCATATTCTGACATTATACTTTCCTTATATTGTACATTAAATTTCCCATATTCTAACATTACTTTCCTTCTATCCTACATTACTTTTCCCATATTCTTACATTATACTTTCCTTATATTGTACATTAAATTTCCCATATTCTACATTACTTTCCTTCTATCCTACATTACTTTTACATCTTTAAAAGTTTAATTTAATCTTGAATTTGTTATACACATATTATAGCACAGACATGATTTCACACATTTTATTGAATCGAAGCTTATAGGTTGGACATAGCATCTTTTTCATTTCACGGGCTTTTCGTAGAACTAAAAAAATGATGTGAACATTGGACAATTTAAATTTGAGTTGATCACGATACTTCTAAGTTCTTTGTCCTTTAATCTATGATGTATTTATAATTAAAACAACAAAAAACTTGAAAAATGTCAGAATTAACACAGCTTTTAAACATTTAATGACTAAAACTAAATTATAAAAAGTTTCGTGAACGAGTTTGTCGTTCGGTCATATTTTGTAGACTAAGAAATATAAAATTTACATTTATATAAACTATTTGAAATCTTCTGTTTTGCATTCACAAAAAAGGCTTTATAAATGCAGAAGCTTCAGTTAAGAATGCTTGAACAAGTATCTTAAGTTTTCGAATTTTAAATTACATTTTTACATTCCTTTAACTGAAAAAAACGCATTAAACTGTACAGGTGCCTGTCTCTAACACAAACTAGAATTTTGATAAGAAAATTTATTATTATTAATCTTTATAAAGATAAGGATTTCTTCCAAAATAACGGAATTTTAAAATATTTAGTATTCCATGCTTTATCAGCATGAGGACCTTGAGGGTTTAGGGGAATTTTTTTTCAGTTTCTGCAAACCATTTAATGTCCTTAATATTATACAGGGTGTCCCAAAAAACATGGGAATTCAGTGACGAATTCGATATCGTCTTTGTTATGAATTAGCATTGTAATACCTAATTTCAAAAGCCATAATATTATTATGTCTGCTAGAGTTTATTTTATGAAAAGGGTAAAAGACTGTAAAGATGTGTCTATAATGTCTCCGCAAGATGAACAGTGAAGACGGACAAGTTTACTCTGTTTGTATACTGCAATTTTCTTGTTTTACTAAGTACAACCGTATGCAGTCAAAACATAAACAAACAAAATGTAAACATAGCAGACGAAACTCTTACAGATTACAGCTTTCTCAGTAGGTATCACTATACAAAATCGAAGAATTATTTGAAAAGACGATATCGAATTCGTCACTGAATTCTATGTTTTTTGGGACACCCTGTAGTTACTCTCGACAGCGGAATATTTTGTGGTTTTCTGACTATAGACATTGTGAAACTAAACGTGAACTTCACGCAATTAAATTCTTTTTTCTCGATAATCCTGAATATTCTAAACAAACATATTGTTTTTGAAAATAATAATAATACTCTTTTTCGATGTGAAACATTCATTTAAGATTCTTATAAGATTTCCCAGCTGTCCTCGTCGCCGTCCAGTCAAAGGTTCAAAGGGTACCGTTGTGAAACGGACATTGCAAGGTTCAGTTCACTGTTGAATTTAATTTATTTATTTAATATAATTTATGATATTATGTAAGGCTTGGTGATCAGAAAAGGACATTGCAAGGATTGCTGGAAAAGGTTAATGTGGTAACAGAGAGCAAAGTATTTTCAGATAGAATGAGCCAAATTGTGGACATCAAACTTTCCAGGAAAACATTCAAAATTGCGAACTCTAAAAATTAATATTGTTAGAAAATTCTGTCGAAAATATAATTTAAAAAAAAGAATGTGTAGAAAGATCTTAAAAAATAAAGAAACATTGTTTTTGGCCTTTCATTTAAAACTTGTCTTTAATGATCGAATCTCAAGTGTAAAGTGGCGCACATCACATTGCACTTTATTCATTTTTTCAGAAATCTCTTCTCAAAGTTCCCATCAATGTGACGAAAATAAAAATCTTAACATAAAAAATACGTACAAAATTAAAATCAGGAAACAACATAAATGATGTGATTTAATTTTTTCCCACAGTTTGTTTGGTTATTTTATTACTGCTTAAACCCAGAACAGTTGTCCTGGGATGATGATGTTTTCCTTCAAATTAATAATTATCAATTAATTGGGATCAAGATTAATGATCTCAAAAGTATTTTGTACGCTGTACGCTGAACGCTGTGCACGATTTTTTTTGAAAAGTTGTACCGAAAGGTTTGAGAACTCTCCCTGGGGATTCAGACTTCATGGAGGAACTGATTTTGGAACTCCTCTTCTCATTCAGAAGGTAGGATCAGGAACCGATGATTTTGAAACTCTTCTCAGTCAGAAGGTATAGGATTAGGAACAATTAGTGTAAAAAAATGTTTTGGAACTCCCCTCATCCAGGATGTGGGACCAGGAATTATTTGAAATGTATTTAGGAACTTCTCTCATTCAGAAAATTGGATCAGCTACTGAGTATATTTTATATATAAAATTTTGGAACTCCTTCAGTCAGAAGGTAGGACCAGGAACTGAATCTATAAATGGAGTATATACTCAAAAGCAAGAATCAGGAACTGAGTGTATGTAAAGGATATTGGTGCTCTTCTCAGTGAGAATGTAGGATCAGGAACTCAGTGCAGAACTTTAGGTGTCCCAAACGTTCCCTAAATCAATTAAAGTTCTCAAAATCTCTACATTGACTATGTCCCAAAAACGTCCCTTAAACTAACTTTTAAATAGATTTATTAATATTTTTGCGATAAAAGGGATAATTGTAGTGCTCTTCCAATCTCAAACTATAAATCAATATCAAGTGTTTTCAGTAAAAAATATAGAGTCCAGGTATGAAAGGAAATATGTTTTATATAAATTACAGGTGCACCAGTAGTGGGTGAAGGGATGGTGGAGGGGGAGGTGCACCAGTAGTTGGTGAAGGGATGGTGGAGGGGGAGGTGCACCAGTAGTGGGTGAAGGGATGGTGGAGGGGGAGGTGCACCAGTAGTGGGTGAAGGGATGGTGGAGGGGGAGGTGCACCAGGAGTGGGTGAAGGGATGGTGGAGGGGGAGGTGCACCAGATAGTTGGTGAAGGAATGGTGGAGGAAGAGGTGCACCAGTAGTGGGTGAAGGGTTAGAGGGTTGCATTACAATACCAATTGCCCAATCTGTAAATCTTTTTTAGTAAAAAAATATCTTACAAAATTTTTTTATTTTTTATTTTAAATGATCCGTTTCTACCTGAAAACATTTCATCCATTCATTTAGTCTAATTATTCTGCGCAGACTACAGCATTGAAACCGGGTGTCTAAAACATTGTGAATACATCCTTTTATACATTTAGTCTAATTATTCTGCGCAGACTACTGCATTAAAACCGGGTGTCTATAAATATTGTGAATACATCCTTTTATACATTTAGTCTAATTATTCTGCGCAGACTACTGCATTAAAACCGGGTGTCTATAAATATTGTGAATACATCCTTTTATACATTTAGTCTAATTATTCTGCGCAGACTACAGCATTGAAACCGGGTGTCAAAAAACATTGTGAATACATCCTTTTATACATTTAGTCAAATTATTCTGCGCAAACTACATCATTGAAACCGGGTGTCTAAAAAAATTGTGAATACATCCTTATATACATTTAACTCACAAAATGATAGCCATAGATTGAATATAATAGAAATTACCGTTTATAAATGTTAATGATTCATATAATTGATAAAAATTTGTCATGTATTGCTCTACATTTGCATTTTTTCAAATATTTTTTGGATACCTTGTCCTATGTATTGTTTTATTCCAGTTTAAATCCGTCCTTACTGCCTGATACAGGATACTAGTTAAACAGTTAGAATTATAGGTATCAGAAAGTAATGCGAGTTTTCCTTTATATTTAGTATTTTTATATCCGGAGTGTATAATTAATACATGTATTTATACTTTATTCATATTTGCATTTGAATTATGTATATTTAAAAAGGTTTCGAGCCAAAAACAAAAATTCGATATTTTTTAGAATTAATCTTTTTGGTTGTAAAAAAATATTTGAAATGATTTTTGCGATCAAATTGAATGCTTTGGTTTTTAAATCAAAAACTGTCTGATGAAAAATAAATTGAAAGAATAAAGAAGTTTCTGAAAGATCTTATATTTTCTATCATATAGGTCGTGCAAAGAAGTAATAAAATGGAAAAAGATACAATTATAATAGAATTTTTCACATACAAATATTGCATACTTTGAGCGGTACGATTTATTTTTTATTTTTTACTTTATTCTATTCGTGTTGTATAATATATCTGTTAGTATGCTGACGTTTATTTGTGACGGAAACTGATTTTAAAACTACGGAATGTAACCTAATATTCTTTTTGTAAACTTATCTCATATTAGGCGCTGAATCCAATCATTTACAAAATTATAGTTTAAAGGGAAAGGTTTTGAAAAATTGAAATCATTATTCTTTGTAGTCTTTGATAAGATTCCAAAGCTGAAAATTAAAGGGTTTATCTTCGGTGAAATTGGAAAAATTCGCCAATTTAAGTTATCCTTAAAAATCCGTTTGGGTTTTCTTCTGAAATATCTGCTGGAATTTAATGATCATCAAACATGATTAATGATTCAAAACTATTTAATGATTCGTCCTTTAAATATCCCCCTTTTAAATTATCGCAACTTTTCTCTTTAAGATGTTACATTAGTTTAGGATTACTCTGACTAAAGAGAAATGATTAGAATCGTTCTAAAAATTTTAGCTGGCCAATTTTTCTTTTGTTTAAAAAATCAGTAAATTATGAAGAAATGGTGTGACCAAATTAAATAGGTCCTAAGCACTGCTTTTTAGCATGATTGTTTAAACCTGCATGTACTGCAACTCTAAATTATGAAGAAATGGTGTGACCAAATTAAATGGGTCCTAAGCACTGCTTTTAGCATGATTGTGTAAAACTACATGTACATGCAACTCTAAATATTGTTGACTGTTATATTTGTACGAGGCACTTATTAAAGAAACTTCAATTTAATGTAATAAATGTTTTCTGAGAGAAATATTTGAAATTGAACAAATTGTTTCGTTATTAGAATATTTGTGATTATACTTCTGGAATATTCCAGATATTCCAGGTAATGTACTTGACCTAATATATGCATATACCTGACCTTACGCACTAATGCTATCCTGAATTTCTACCCTCCCCCCTTTATATATATATATATATATAAGTAAATTCTTACTGCTTACAAGGGCGTATTTAGGAAATTGTCCAGGGGGGGCATAACATTTATTTTCTGTCAGCACCCGTTGGGGCCCAAAACCTCCTGGAAATCATAGATTTCACTGATGAGCCTCCTCTTAATACGTCTAGTTGTACTTTTACATACGTCGAGCCTTTATATTTGAAAAGAGAAGTACAAAAATCCTTAATAACAATTTTATATCAATACCTTTACATTTCATGTATTCTTGAAAATGTTGCCCTCTAAGTTCGTCCTTCAGTTTAAATCCTAAAAATGCATGACACAATCCTGTAATTAATTCAAGATCACATCTTGGAATAATCAGCGAGGTAAAAACCCTAAAAATTTCGAGGATTTACAACTTAAAAACAATCCAGTAGGTCATATTATTAAGTCAGAATGAAAAAGAAACTGATTCTAAAGATAACTATCCTAAGCTAGAAACGGATCCTTAAATTTTCTAATCCGTATCCTTTGGAACCTGAAGTCGTAAACCTTTGATATTTTCAACTTTGAATTATGCTTTGATCAAATCGTCAAAGTTTTAAGCGTGAAACAACTTCACCATCCCGGTTGCAAAGATAAAGGAATTAGAAAATCGAAGTCTGAGACGAATATTAGTACCTGAAAACCTAAACCAGACAATTCTGGAAAAGTAAAAAATGAACGAATTCCGAAAATAAAAACTCGGAAAGTCAGAAATGTCAATGGGTTAAATCTTTATTTTAAAATTTTCATCCGCATTTCATTTAAATAATCGGTTTGTTACAATTTAAGTAGTAAATCTTGTAAACCTCATATGCTTTAAGGAGATGAGGAAACAGAGATCTTTACTGGGGAATTTTTAGAAAAAGGAGCGAAGTGAAAGTGGGGAAATGTATTTGGGGATACAAAGGTGAAGAATGGGGGGGGCATTTAGGTGATATTAGATTCAGGTGTCACGTGATGAAGTTAGGGATATTTCCCTGCTTTCAGGAATTTGAAAGGAGAGGGAGAATTAGGGGGAGAAGGGGGGGAATTAGGGGGGAAGGGGGAGGAAAAAGCGAGGAGGGTGAATACTGTAAGGATTCATGTTTGGTTTGCTTTAATCCTTGAATTTAAAGGATTAAAAGAGAATTTTTTTTTGAAATCTAGATATTTATTTAAAATCTGATAGTTTAATGTTAACATACATTTTATGCGAAATTACATGTGAATTAAGATATTACAATTTTTTACATATGTTACGGCGTTACATGTTTGCGGATTGTTTTTGCATATGTTAAGGCGTTACATGTTTGCGGATTGTTTTTGCATATGTTACGGTGTTACATGTTTGCGGATTGTTTTTGCATATGTTACGGTGTTACATGTTTGCGGATTGTTTTTACATATGTTACGGCGTTACATGTTTGCGGATTGTTTTTACATATGTTACGGCGTTATATGTTTGCGGATTGTTTTTACATATGTTACGGCGTTATATGTTTGCGGATTGTTTTTACATATGTTACGGTGTTACATGTTTGCGGATTGGTTTTTAGAAAAAATAATTTTAATTCAATTTAGAAAATACAGCTATATAGGAACATTTCAGAGATGTGATTTAAAACTTTGGAACATAAGAATTCTATTTTTAAATTGAAAAGAATAACTCTATAGAGTTATTCACTCGTGTTTATTTTTAAGATGTTAAAAATATATTTTACATAAATTGTACATAGTACATATAGTACATGGATATTAGGAAATACAATTTGAAAACCGAGTAACGTTGAAAAGTTGGGGTATTTTATCGTGATATCGATCAATTACAAATTACACCCATTGTGAGAAGGTAAAGCGGTGTGTAAATACAGATTTTTTTCGTTCTACTTTCTATTGAGCTGAGTCTTTTTGTTAGAGACCTACAAATTAGGTGGGTTTCACAGTAATATTCCTACATGAAACTCAAAATCCGGTTTGGTCTTTTACTTGACATGGCTCTTTAGGAAGGTTAGAACAAATTAGGTTTTGCTTGCTAAAATTAGGTTTTCCTTGTTATAAACCTTAGGTTTTGATTGCTAACAATTAGGTTTTCCTTGCTAAAATTAGTTTTTGCTTGCTAATAAAAGAGGATCGAGAGTGTTTCTCTAAAAAGGTAAGAAAGGAAGGATATTATATGTTAAAAACAAGTAGGATAGGGGTTGTACGGGGATTATATGTGTTCCAGGGGAAGAAAAGTGATGCTGGCAACTGGCCCAGATTTCAATACCTTGCTCTATAAGCTCCAACTCAACTTCAAAATTAGATTTTAAAGTTTAAATTATGCGAAACAATTTTGATTAAAGAGTTATTTAAATGATTTTTGATGTTTTAACAATTTTATTTTTACAAAATGTTCCTCTTTTTCGAAATGCAGAAAAATTTGTCATAAATTTTTCTCCGGAACAAGTAAGCATTTTATCATGTCAATTATATTTAAATCAATTTCAACTTTTCAGCAAAACTGCATTTTACCTTGATTTATTTGAGTTAAATCAACACCTCCATGTTTTGCTAGACACCTATTTACCTGTCTAGACGAGAGCAAAGATAAAATCAAAGAAGTAAAAAAACAATTCCATATATATTTATTATTTAAAACTAAATTAAATTGGTAAAATTACACTTCGTAATTAAACTTAGTTTGATCGAACCCACTCGAATACAGATTTTAAACTTTTTTATAATGTAAAGATAGACGAGTTTCTAATTGATATTTAATATTTGAGCCTACAGAGCTAACATGACTCATAGTTTGAAATATCAAAGGTTTATGGCATCAGGTTATGATAATGAAAACCACCAAGCTGTCTTTCTAATTAAAACACACACGCAAGTTAAGAAAGTTAGCGCGCGAATTATAAATGTTTATCCATTTTCTATTTTGTCTTCTGATTCCTGGGGGCTGGGGACTGATACTGGGATAAATAGATTTTAGGACAAAAATAAGTATTGCGTCATACACAGCAATTCTTGCTTGCATTCGTCATGTTTAATTTCAATTTATTTTTCCCTGTTTACCTTCTTCCTATTTTTGTATTTTTATTAATAATCATTAACCAGAAATCTGTAGAATAATTGGTTTCTTCATTCTTTTTAATAATAACAAAAAAAAAAGAATTTTGATATTTGTTATCATAAATTTACGAACATTGAACATTTTAAAAGTATCAGGTTTAAATTTAAAAATTTAAATTTTGGTGACTACTGTCCTTTAATCTGTTTCGTACTTATAATCTGCATAGTTTACGTCTGAAATTACCAGTTCTGAAGGCTTCCTTGATTTTTACTATTAAGTTACTCTGTTTAAATGTAGTGTGTGAATGTTAAGATTTGCGCATATGTAAATTTTGTTTACATCCTTATCTGGGGGATGTTTTCATCTAAACTTGAAATGTTCGGTGAAGTAAAATGTATAATTAATCTTCTATTTTCTCACGGTTTCGTTATGATTCAAAGTCTGGTTTGATTTTTTGGTGAAATGGCATTGACTGAATCGTATCTTTTTTATCAGAAAATATTTTAAAGTTTGACCCCCCCCCCCTCTTTCATATCTGTGCATTCCGACCCGTTTAATGTAAAATTCAAAATCTGATTCTTTCTAGTTCAAGAAGAGTCATATTTCAACTCAGTCATTCTTCATCCAGGATACACCCTTCATCTAGATACAATTCATTCAATTCATCCAGGATACACCCTTCATCTAGATACAATTCATTCTACACATCCAGGATACACCGTTCATCTGGATACAATTCATTCTACACATCCAGGATACACCCTTCATCTGGATACAATTCATTCTACACATCCAGGATACACCCTTCATCTGGATACAATTCATTCTACACATCTAGGATACACCCTTCACCTTGATACACCCCATTCTTCACATCCAGGATACACCCTTCATCTGGATACAATCCATTATATTCTTCCAGCATATACCCTTTACCTTGATACACCCCATTCTTCACATCCAGGATACACCCTTCATCTGGATACAATCCATTCTATTCTTCCAGCATACACCCTTCAACTTGATACACCCCATTCTTCAAATCCAGGATACACCCTTCATCTGGATACAATCCATTCTATTCTTCCAGGATACACCCTTCACCTAGATACAATTCATTCTACACATCCAGGATACACCCTTCATCTGGATACAATCCATTCTATTCTTCCAGGATACACCCTTCACCTAGACACAATTCATTCTACACATCCAGGATACACCCTTCATCTGGATACAATCCATTCTATTCTTCCAGCATACACCCTTCACCTAGATACAATTCATTTTACACATCCAGGATACACCCTTCATCTGAATACAATCCATGTTCTATTTATCCAGGATACATTTCATTCTACACATCCAGAATACATCTTTCACCAGGATACAATTAAATCTATTCATCCAGGATACACCCTTCATCTGGATACAATTCATTCTTTAAATCCAGGATACACCCTTTATCTTGATACAATTCATTCTTTTCATCCCATGGATGCACCCTTCATCTGGATACAATTCATTCTTTAAATCCAGGATTCACCCTTCATCTTGATACAATTCATTCTTTTCATCCCATTGATGCACCCTTCAACTGGATACAATTCATTCTTTAAATCCGGGATTCACCCTTCATCTTGATACAATTCATTCTTTTCATCCCATGGATGCACCCTTCATCTGGATACAATTCATTATATTCCTCCATTCTAAGTAGATTCTGTATCCTCATCCATTCTACATAGCTTTTAAGTATCCTTATTCATGTTACAAATATCCTGTATCCTCATCCATTCTACATAAGTTTTGTATCCTTATTCATGCCATTAAAATCCTGTATGCTCATTTAACATCCATAAATCCTGTATCCTCATCCATTCTACATAGATCCTGTATCCTAGGCCAATCTAGATAAATCCTGTATCCTACATTCATTCTAAATATATCCTGTATCTTCATCCATTTTAATCAAAAAAATTAAAATTTTCCACTCTCTAACCCCGTATTTGCATAATTTTAAAGCCAAATGAAGCAGTTAAAAACATCTGTGAACATTTATTTAATTTTAGTATTCAGGAAATAAAGTTTTAAATGTTAATATATGTACATTGTACATCGTACTTATATTTTAAATTTACAACCCACATAGATTCAACCTGCTTATAAAAAGGCTCATAGATTTTTAAGCCAGAGTCGAGTTTAAAGTGTCGCAACGCCTTGGGCTTTGATTTTACAGCTATAAGGCACTCATGTATTTCTGTAGCACTTTACATGTACATTTTGGCACTATAAAGCACTTGTTGTTAGCTTTTGGTTTTTAAGAAGTAATTGACAATTGAGAGCTTGAGACCTTTAAACAAAGAGAATAGAATATATATTAGAGTGGAATTTACTAGAAAAAAGTGCAAAACGGCCATTTTGTTGTACTGTTTCCATACTGCAGGTGTACTTCGCATATTTATGCTATATAACCTGTTGGGCCCTGGAATATTATTTTATAGAAAATCTAAAATTAATGTTAAAAGAAAACCAAATTATGAAATAGGCTGGTTTCATAATTGACCAATGATCATTTCACATAGACTCTATGCCTTTCACTTTACAAACGATGATTTTCCGTTATAACTATAAATTAAATGATGTTTTTTATTCACCTAATTCATTATAAAGTTTATTTAACAGCTTTAAAAAATTCGAAATTGAAATGAATAGTCTAGGGAACATACGTATTAATGTACTCTACTGCATATAATTTGTGAACATTTACATGATTTGTACACTTTGAACTCCCTTTCAGACTGAAAGGGACTGAAAAAACTCATATCGAGAGATTCATTAAATTC
Organism: Eurytemora carolleeae; assembly: GCF_000591075.1. Lineage (NCBI taxonomy): Eukaryota > Metazoa > Arthropoda > Copepoda > Calanoida > Temoridae > Eurytemora > Eurytemora carolleeae. The sequence continues at coordinate 110,665 of NW_019396021.1, forward strand.
CCCTCTAATATATATTCTATTCTCTATGCCTTTAAATCAGAGTGAACTACGTTACAACCAGCCGTCAGTTCTTATTATTACGTCACACAACTTTATACATAAATATAGATTAGATTCGAACATTATATTTAGATAACATAGAAAACATCGTGTAGGGAACTGAACTTTTGCTTTATAAGTTTCTTGGAATATAAAAAGTCTTGTTTCCTTTCCTGGAATTCCTGAAATAAAAAGTTGATAAAAAGTTTGTCCTAGATCCTTGTGTCTCCATGTTAATTATAGTGGATGGATTATTTTTACCCGACCTTATTTAAACATTTACGTAGCATTTGTTTTTGCGAAAACATTGATCTAAAATATAAAATAATTGAGATGAAAATGGTTGAGTTAAATTCATTAATTTAAATAGCCGTAGGTTATTTTAATATTGTTTTGAGACACAATTTGTCAAAATGATTATCCTTGTCGAGGGACACACTTCGTTAAAACGTTTTATCCTTGTTTAGGGACACACTTCGTTAAAACGTTTTATCCTTGTTTAGGGACACACTTCGTTACAATGTTTTATCCTTGTTTAGTGACACACTTCGTTACAATGTTTTATCCTTGGTTTGGGACACACTTCGTTCTAGATACAATTCATTCAATTCATCCAGGATACACCCTTCATCTAGATACAATTCATTCTNAATGTTTTATCCTTGTTTAGGGACACACTTCGTTACAATGTTTTATCCTTGGTTTGGGACACACTTCGTTACAATGTTTTATCCATGTTTTGAGACACAATTTGTCAGAATGTTTATCCTTGTTGAGGGACACACTTCGTTAAGATGTTTTATCCTTGTTTTGGGACACATTTCGTTACGATATTTTATCCATGGTTTGGGACACATTTCGTTAAAATATTTTATCCTGGTTTTGAGACACAATTTGTCAAAATGTTTATCCTTGTTTTGGGACACACTTAGCAAAAATGTTTTGTCCTGGTTTTGAGACACAATTTATCAAAATGTTTTCCTTGTTGAGGGACACACTTCGTTAAAATGTTGTATCATTACTTAGGGACACACTTCGTTACAATGTTTATTCTTGTTTACGGACACACTTCTTTACAATGTTTATTCTTGTTTACGGACACACTTCGTTACAATGTTTTATCCTTGTTTACGGACACACTTCGTTACAATGTTTTATCCTTGTTTAGGGACACACTTCGTTACAATTTTGTATCCTTGTTTGGGAACACATTTTGTTACAATGTTTTATCCTTGGTTAGGGACACACTTCGTTACAATTTTGTATCCTTGTTTTGGAACACATTTTGTTACAATGTTTTATCCTTGTTTTGGAACACATTTTGTTACAATGTTTTATCCTTGGTTGGGGACACACTTCGCTTCAATGCTTTTTCCTTGTTTAGGGACACACTTCGTTACAATGTTTTATCCTTGTTAGGGACACACTTCGTTACAATGTTTTATCCTTGTTTAGGGACACACTTCGTTACAATTTTGTATCCTTGTTTTGGAACACATTTTGTTACAATGTTTTATCCTTGGTTAGGGACACACTTCGTTACAATATTTTATCCTTGGTTTGGGACACACTTCGTTACAATGTTTTATCCTTGTTTAGGGACACACTTCGTTTCAATGTTTTATCCTTGTTTAGGGACACACTTTGTTTCAATGTTTTATCCTTAGTTAGGGACACACTTCGTTTCAATGTTTTATCCTTGTTTAGGGACACACTTTGTTTCAATGTTTTATCCTTAGTTAGGGACACACTTCGTTTCAATGTTTTATCCTTGGTTTGGGACACACTTTGTTTCAATGTTTTATCCTTAGTTAGGGACACACTTCGTTTCAATGTTTTATCCTTGGTTTGGGACACACTTCTTTTCAATGTTTTATCCTTGTTCAGGGACACACTTCTTTTCAATGTTTTATCCTTGTTTAGGGACACACTTCTTTTCAATGTTTTATCCTTAGTTAGGGACACACTTCGTTACATTGTCTTATTCTTGTTTAGGGAGTGGGGACACACTTTGTTACAATGTTTATCCTTGTTTACGGACACACATCGTTACAATGTTTTATTCTTGTTTTGGGACACACTTCGGCAGAATGTTTTATCCTTGTTTAGGGAAAAACTTCGTTTCAATGTTTTACCATTGTGTTGGGACACACTTCGTTAGAATTTTTTATACAAGGCTCAATGACACCAAAGTGATCAAATATTAATTGTTTATTCACTTTGCAATGAAACACATCGGTACAATGTTTTATTCATGTTTTAGGACCACATTTTGACAAAATATAATATACTTATTTTTGGACACACTTCCTCACGAAGTTACTATATATTTTCCGGAACACACTGTGTCGCAATGTTTTATCTATATTTTACGCAGATTTGGGTAGATTACGAGTATTTTGTCAATGTCAAAATGCGTACACTGCACATATTGTATCTTTACGCCATGCATGAAGGATTAATCAAATGATATAATGTTCTTTCTATCGATCTATCTGTCTAAACGGAAATTAACACAAAATCTTCATATCCTTCTTCAATCTTTGATATACTTATACTAATGTTCGTTTGTTTGTCACTTTTTCGGTTTCAATATCATTCCTCTTCCTTCCTAATTCAGGGGTTTATTGCATTTAACCACTTTTATTATCCGCAAGTTTTTAAATCTTTTATATCTCAATTTCATTTTAGACTCTTGTCGTTTTATTTCTATTTTATTGTCTTTTCTTCTTTCTGTTTCTTAAGTCTTTCGATTTTTACGAGAATAAATTACGATTTTAATAAACCGCAAACCCAACAGTATTTCCAAAATACCACAAAATAAGTTCATTCCCTAGAAATTATTATTATTATTATTATAATTATTATTATTATTGTACTACACTCTACACTCTACACTCTACACTCTACACTCTACACTGTACACTCTACACTCTACACTCATCACTCTACACTCTACACTCTACACTCTACCCTTACAGTCCACACTCGATCTTCCCTCTACACTCAAACTCCTCAGTTTTCCCTCGACACTTTACACTCAGCACTTGTCACTCGAAACCATATGTGCATTCAACAATGCAAAGTTTTCACTCTTTATTTTACACTCTTTACTTTATCCCTTTACACTTCTGCGCTCATCACTCTTCACTCGGCAAGTTATATTCTGCAACACGAGTGGGGGAAGGCAGGCGGCTTTAAGCCACAACATTTTCCCCTTCCATGGCACATATTAGCTTAGCAATATTAACTGTCATTACCTGATCGTTACAACATTTTTTTGTAAGTTTCTCGTTAAATAGTGCAAATTTTCAGTCATGGCGCCCTTTGAACTTTAAGAGTATGTTATGATGCATCATTTTTATTGTTTAAAAAAATGTTTAAAAGATAAGCCATTTCAGAGGAAAGATTGAATTTATTTTTTGGGAAACATAAGTTTATAGTTTAAATCAAAAGGAATCCTCATTATTTCAATTCATAACTTAAATATAAAGATCTTTGTATATATATATATATATATATATATATATATATATATCTTTTGCATGACTTGGCTGGATTTTTTGAAAATTTGAATTTTACACTTTCTGATAATTTGCATTGTGCTATAGCATCGTTTATATCTACTGGTACTCTTTTTGACAGAAACATCATTATAATTGTTTCATAATGAAACATGCAGAGCACAGTAATTTAAACTTTTTTATTAAAAATGCAGAACCAGAACTGTTTTGCTGATGAGAATATTTTTTATACAATCTTTTTATATTTCAGGTTAATATCAGTTCATTATCTGAATCTGCCGGCCTACAACCTGGAGATATCGTTGTCAAGGTTCTTTTCTTCAATATAATTTTTTTAATTATTAAAATTATTCTACCTTTTTGAATGTTATATGAAAATATTTGTCAAATCAATTAGATTTATATAAAAATAATTTTACAATTACAAATTTACTTGATTATTTTGTTGTTATTTAATACAAAATTAAAAACTAGGCAACCAGAAATATCGTGGGAAAAATATTTTGAATTTATTCTGTTTTTCATCGGCTGAAATTAGTTGCAATTTAAGCCGAATAATCAGTTTCTTTATTTTTACATATTTGCCTGATATTTTGATTTTTGTTCGAGTCTAATAAACGTCAAATGAATTGATGGGACCTGACATGACCTCCTGGAATAATAATTGTATAGAAAGTAACCAAAATATTGTTAAGGTGAACGGAGAGAATGTTGAAAATCTAAGACACAAGGAGGTTCAAGAGAAAATAGTTAGAGCTGGAAATAACTTTAATCTTACGGTTAACAGGTATAGTGTCGTACTTAATAAGATTTTAGAGTCTGAGCAATGATGAATGTGATAACCGTATTTGTTCAGCTAAAAACTATATATTTTAAATTGTGGTTTTTCTATAATTTTGACTCGCGCATTTATGCTTTAGATAAATAGAGAAAAGAAAAGAATCAGATTTTAACATTTTTAGATAAAATTATGACGATATCTTTCTAATTGGAAAACCCCATTTCAGTCCCTTTAAGTAAAGCATGTTATTTTGAAATAAAAATTGAAAGTATTCTGAATAAGTAATGAAAGCTTGCATTGAAATGATTTACAGTTTGAAATCTGGGATCTTGTTTACAATATGACGTAACTAGGCAAAGAACAGTTATGTTGTTAAATTTTTTGCTCTCAGATGTATGCTACATTTTTTTATAAATAGAACATCTGCCGTACAGAAAGAAATAGATTTTTTGCAATAATCTCTGATTTTTTTAATCCCTATATCTTTACAACCTGATGTAGAAGAATTTTGTTATTTCAAACTTAGAATTCTGGTAGACAGAATTATTTAAGTTTAAATTTTTTTAAGGTTTAAGCTTTCATAGTTTTCTGCAACATACCATGTTTACAAATGTAAAGATGATTTTAAAATACCTGTGTCCGAAAAACTTGTTAAAAAATGCAATGCGTGGATTTCATAAAAATCTAATTTTTTCTGATAAGGATTGAAAGATTGCTATAGTTTAACCAAACAATTGTTAATAATTTATTTAAAGGCAAAAAATATCTATAATTTTGATAAATCTTGCTTCTTAATTAAAATCTTTAATATAATGATGGGCAAATCATTCCAAAATGCTACTACGATAGTTACAGAGCGCACTATAAATTACGACTACAGTCCCTTTAATGGTTTTTTCTTCCTGTAGAGGTGGAGTATTGAGCCAGGCACTTAAACCAGCTCCAGTTGCTCCCCAGAGCTCAATCCCACGTCCGAACCCTGAGGGTCGAGAGTGGAAATCTAGTTTGGAAGCTGACGCGGCAGGATCAGCTGATAATGCAGAAGATTTCACCAGGTAAATAATAATAATGAATTGATTGGAAATGGTTTAACTTGATAAAACCAGTCTCAATGGTGTGCTGACGGTTCCTTATATACATATGGTAGCTCAAGAGAATGCGCAAGGTAACAAGACACTCTCACTAGAAAAGTGCCAAATATAATTATTATCCGGAATTGTTAAAAATACTCGAAGAACAGACCTTTTAAAAAATGTTAGTTTCTAAGAAAAGGTTATGCAACCGTGGTCTAAAAACATTTAAAAAGTTAGAATCGAATTCATTCCCGTTTTTAACATATTTTCACCGTATTATCTGGATTCGTGAACTTTCTTTTCTCTGAACGAGAAATGTGTTGCTGGACTGAAATCAAGATAAATTATATTTCAGACAGTTTATGGCTCAGCTGAAAGGAGATATTCCTTCTGTTTTACCCTCTCCTGGAAAACAAAACGGAAATTTCAGGAATGATTTAATCTTAATAATTGAATTTGAAGATAAAAAACAGTTTGCTAAGGTTTTTTTTCTTAAAATTAAATAAAACTTTTTTCAAAAATTTATTAAATTCAAAATTGTTAAAAATGTTGAAAATCAATTTATGGCAGGCGAGAGCTCTCTAGTACTCCAGTACATCAAACCGTACCTAACGGTGGTACTCAGTACACTGGTGTGCAGCATAGTACACTTCAAAACAAATCCAGGACTCAGACACCAGTTCAAATCGTAAGTCTAGTTTTATAATGTTCACAATGTCCTTATTTATCCCATTTAATTTTAGAGATATAACCCCATTCCTAAGCCTCGCAAACAGTTTTCCTCTCTCTCTCCTTTACTATCTCCTACCCCTCCTCCTCTTTCATCATCCTCTCCTCTCCACCCCGCATCATTTGCTCCTCTCCTCTCCTCCTCATCTTGTGGTACTTATATAGAAATTATTAACGACAAGGAAAATTCCATATTCATCTGTCCAACCCAACCTGGCACAAAATATTACTCTATTCATCTGTCCAACCCAACCTGGCACAAAATATTACTCTATTCATCTGTCCAACCCAACCTGGCACTAAATATTACTATTGACATACTTTTCCAATAAATTATTCCGATTGGAAAAAATCATGATTTAAGAGTGATACAAGTATTAAATTGCATTTTTGATTTAAAGTCAGCAGTTTTATAGCTTTTTAGCTTATTATTTTTATATCTTTTCATTGTTCATGTTTCTAACATAATGGAACAAAAAAACTGTAAAACGAACGTTACACTAAAGTTATGATTTAAATTTGTAAGGGAAAAAACATGAATAGAAAGCAATTGTGATAATTTGATTTTTAGGCTACTGATAAAATGAGTTGGTTTATAATAACATCAAACAGACATAAGATTACTGAAATGTCGTCTTTCTATCATGAGCCCTACTACATGTAGTTATAAATTACTCTTCCCAAATATGATTTTAATATTGTCTTATATTTTTGTTATATATTGTTTTTAAATTCAGGGCTATTCTTTTAATCCACGAACTTTTGTTGTTGTTTACAAACTTTTGAAGCCTGTGCCATGATAAAAATGAATATGATTTAAAGAACGGAAATGTTGATAATGAACCGTTGATATTTAAACCTGGACAGGATCATTCAGCTCCTGTTTCATCTATCCCAGAGTTTCCTAGGCAAAGATCTCGGAAACAAAAATATTTAAATATTTTATAGCTGAAAATCCTTCTCTTTTTCTTGCCCAAATTTATCTATATCCCTCCTTTTAATTACCTAACAAATCATGTACAATGTACATACATCCTTTAAATGTTCAAAATTCATTAATATTTATTCTTTATCAAAAAAAATTAATTTCCATCCTTTTCTTTTATTAAAAATAATTTACATCCATTTTTTCGTACACAAAAATCCTCTTTATCCGTCCTGTTCGATTACTCAAAAAACTAACTGTAGCAATCTTTCTCAAACGTCCAATATTTTATCATTTTTTATATAAATCATTGTCCATAATTTTCTGCTACCCAATATTGCTTATATCCATCCTGTTCTATTTCACAATCGAAATTCCTTCTTATTGCGTTTAAACCCAACAGATCCTTCCCTCCAGGTCACATTTCCTCAAGTCTGAACTTAAAAAATCTCCAGAATCTGTTATTGTAAACAAGGTTTATTCAATTTTTTTCAGTTTTTTTTGGGGGGGTGGGGGGGTGGGGGGAGGAATTCAAAAATTAATTATTGGTAATAAATAGATATTAAAAAATTGAATGAAAATGATTTTAAAGATAGGCAAGAAACAAAAAAATCCTGCCCAAGTGGAGCCAAAGGTGTGCTAGAAGATTAAAATAAATAAAATTTAAACTTTTTGTTAAAAAACTGCAGCGTGTAAAATGTTAATCAAAATTGATCTTAAACTGTTATTGCTTTATTGCTTAGATTTTTAATATTTCCTTAAGTTTTTAAAGTTTTAAAGTTATTTTTCGTTAAATTGAGTGACAGGCATGAATTATGATAGTTGAGCTGCGATTGCAGTATTATTGAGAGTTTTTTTAGGATTTAGACGTTTTAACGGTGTATATTTGTTCAATAAGAGCGCAAGTTCGATATTTAAATCATTATTGATTTTCCAATTTGGAAGGATGATTTTGAGAATTGGTTTTAGATGTTTAAGAACACATTTCTCATTAGAAATTTGTCAAAAAATCAATCTGAGAATAATCTTTTCCTTAAAGTTAAGCTCAAGGTTCATAAATCCAGTTCGAAGAGTTCTTGAACCCTTAAACCCTAATCACGAATCCACCTCTCCTAAACAGTTGAACCCTGCTCATGAACCTGCTTATCCAGAACCATTGAACCCTTCCCACAAACCCACTTATCCTAAACAGTTGAACCCTGATCAAGAACCCGCCTCTCCTAAACAATTGAACCCTGATCAAGAACCCGCCATTCCTGAACCAATAAATCCTACTCACAATCCCAACTTTGCTTAACCATATCTACATCCAATTTTCTCCTTCGACAGGATACCTAAAAATCCGCCAAAGATTTCAAAAACAAAAAATGTACCTCAGAAGGGAGATTTCAAAAAGAGTGGGAAATCCTTGTTTCCCTCAAAGCTTCTTCCTTGCCCATCATCTCATCCTAGGCTGACCCTTCCTAAATCCTATGCTGATGAATCTAGGTAAACTCATGATGATCTTGGTGTATCAATTCCATGATGTAGAGTTCTATATTCATATATGATAATTCCTTGAAAGGATAAAAATCTTCAATTAATGCCGAAACATCTACAACCTAAAAACACTAAAAAAAACATATTTATCAATTTAATAATTTTTATTTTGGTAGAGGAGGTATTTTTTAGTTAAACCTATATAAAGTCTGTTATCTATAAAATAATCAATCAAAGTATCAAAACCTCGTGCATTAGGTACTGGAACATCTTGAAGCCGAATAAATTTTCCAGTTTCTCCAACCTACCTCCCACTCCTATGTTTCCTGTTATCCTGGAGTCAACGGGACAATTTATATCCTTTATACCTTCTAAAAACAAGGAAATATATCAAAACAAAATAATATGTACTTCATTATTACTTTTTTTCGTTAAAAATATCAATCCTTTTTTGAATAACTAATTCAAAGTTCAATATTTGTTCGTCTTCTTCCCTTCCTCCAACATCCTTCAGCTTCCTAACCTTCTACCTTAGACAGGAAACGGAAATGCGTTCACGTGGGGGAAAATATCATGAGGTATAGGCATGTTCATTCTAGAATATGCATCCTGCATGCAGTTAAATCATAATGGATCTTTAGGATTGGTGATGGGTCCGTCCTTAATACCAGAGAAAAAATATCCAGATGCAATTCAAAGAAATTCAGTTTTTGCCACAATTGCCACCATCCCGTCTGCAGAGATTAAGAAAATTTTAGTTTGTGGCAAATACTCAGTCCCGTTGATGAAACATTTTTTGTTGAAATGGAATAAAATAAAAAATACATAATAAGAAAGTAACGAATGGATCATAGCACTATATAATTTAAGAGTTACAACAACAAAAAAATAGTTTGTCTGGGTATTCTCATCCTTGTGGTTACGCTGTATTGTGGAACAAAAAAATTATTTTCAAATAAATCAATAAATCTTCACATTTTGTCTAATGAAAAAAATTGTCTGGTTACCATTTAAAAAGGAACTGAATACTCCTCATGCCAATTAAAATTTTCTTATACTTCTTTCCAACCTAATTTAGTAAACTTTTGGTATTTCATACTAGGCATTTTGTTACTTCAAATAGTCTGTGCTTGAAATATCAAAGGTTTACACCACGAGGTTACAAAGATAAATGGATAATAAAATTCGAGTGTATGGCCAGTGTTCAGCTCCTTTAGAACCATTAAAGTATTTTATATCAAACTTGAGCGTTGAAATCTTTTACTCTGCATGGAAAAGGCTACTCTTTATCTGACTTTGAAAAAGTCAGTGTTTAAATGTTTTCCTTTTTTAGCCGAAGAATCTGATGAATCGCCAGTATAATTCTCCTCAAGCACTCTACTCTGAGGTTAGTTTTACTTAAAGGGACTGTATTTTCTTAATAAAAAATAGGTTGCCTTTGATCATGCAAATCTTAAAGGGTATTGTTGTAAATTGGCCGCGCCACCCTATAAAAGCTAGGTTGTTTAAATGGAGTGGCCGGCTATGTAAGGTAGTTGAACTAAGTATGCAGTCTTGTGGAAAACTTCTTTCGGATTAATTTAAGACATATCAAACTTTTTATGTTGTTTAAAATTCCGTTCTTATAAGAGCAAATGGTACGTTATAGCAAATGTCAAAAGAGCAAATGTCTGAAATACCATGTATATCTCAGATTTCCGTTTTAGGATAATATACAAGACTTCCGTTTAGGATAATTTACAAGACTTTCGGTTGAGGATAATATACAAGACTTCCGTTTTAGGATAATATACAATACTTCCATTTTAGGATAATATAAAAGACTTCCGTTTCAGGATAATATGCAAGACTTCCGTTTCAGAATAATATACAAGACTTCCGTTTCAGGATAATATACAATACTTCCGTTTCAGGATAATATACAAGACTTCTGTTTCAGGATAAAGTACAAGACTTCCGTTTCAGGATAATATACAAGACTTCCGTTTCAGAATAATATACAAGACTTCCGTTTCAGGATAATATACAAGACTTCCGTTTCAGGATAATATACAAGACTTCCGTTTCAGGATAATATACAAGACTTCCGTTTCAGGATAATATACAAGACTTCCGTTTCAGAACAATATACAAGACTTCCGTTTTAGGATAATATACAAGACTTCCGTTTCAGGATAATATACAAGACTTCCGTTTCAGAATAATATACAAGACTTCCGTTTCAGGATAATATACAAGACTTCCGCTTTAGGATAATATACAAGACTTCTGTTTCAGGATAATATACAAGAAGTCCTCAATCAGCAGGCTGAAGTCCTTTCCAACGGAGTGAAAGGGTAAGTAATTTTTCACGAACTTGACTAAGACTTTATAGAAAAGATTTTACGAATAATTTTGCTTCAGAATTGATTTCAATCAATACAAAAAGAGTGAGCCTAAACTCCCCCATGAATCTGCTGTTCTCAAGTATCTACGAGAATGTGAACAAGAAGCCGGGCAAAAAAATGGCGGTGTCGCGAATATGAGTTCACATCAAGAGAACAGAAATTATAGTAATTATTGCGTTATGTAATCCCTTTTTATCCCCATTTCCCCCAAACTTCCCCAACCCGATTGACCCCTTTATAATTCAATACTAACCACTGGGGTTTCATTGATCGACTACATGAAATCTATCTTGATCACACAGAACATGTGTTTTCTGTACAGTTTCTCTCTCACTAAATATTTGTGTAAGTTTTCAGATTTTCTTGCAATATAATTTGAATTATATATTATGTCTAACATTCTCTCTCAACACTAAACTTGAAGTATAAACATAGCTCTGCTTATTTTTGGCAGTTATGTATGTGACTAATATAAACAGTAAACATTTTTTATCTTGGTTTTTATTTGCGGCAAAAACACACATGTTCCTAAAATATAGACTCCCAGTCCAAATTGTTTGAATTGATGTGATGAGCAAGTTTAGAAAATGTTTGTGAACCCCTGGTTAGGTTCTGAAAGGAATGACCCGGATGTCGGTAATGGTTAGGTCTTGAAGAGCATTTGTACAGAGCGGAGCAATCCCCTTTTCTGGATCCAAGATGCCCAGCTTGCTTGATCCCTTTAGCGATCTTTTGATCCATATTCCTGGAAAAGTTGACGTATAACAATTAAAGATAAATCATAAATATTTGATTATTATTTCTAAAGGGACTGTTACCGTAATTTCAAGGGGCCCTCCATTCAAAGATGGCAATCCCGATTCACAACGGTACCCTTGAAACCTTTATCTGATCAATAGGGGGGAAGATACTGACAGTTTTCATGTTTAAAAATGTTTAATTCCGATAATTCAGAAAAGCTTAACATTGCATTTACAGTTAAGATGTATCTCAGTTAAAACTGGCTCCTAATCTTAAAGTCCGGTTCAAGTATCAGAAGACAATCACTTTCAAACCCAGATTTAGCGTAGATTTGCAAAGCCACAAAAATGGTGGATTCTGGAACAGACAATATACTCTAGTGTTTAGCAAATACACAAAAATAATCAGATTAACATTTTAAGTGAAACCCATGTTTAGAATTTGCTCTTTCTTTTCTTTTCTGCTTAATTACTCAAAAAAAACTATTCAGGGTTCAATAATATTCCAATGAAATAAGATTCACCCTGTAAATTATTTCCTGAGGTTTACCTGAGCCAACCAACAGCGTTCATACTTCCAACTCTTGCAATTACTTCACCTATTTCACCCAGGTTTGCAGCTTCTCTTAAATTATTTGAGTAATCAACCAACGTGCCCCAAAATATGGTTTGTTCAGAACCGTTTTCAATTTCTTCCTCTTGCATTGATATAAATATATTTTCTATTATTAAATTCCGAAAATGACCCTAGAAACTGAACTTTGAAAAAAATTATTCAGACAAATGATCTGTTTGAAAACAAATAATCTCATTTAAAAAAAAATGAACACATATGTTAGTTTTGAAACGATTCTGGAACTTTTGCACATGAAAATCTTAATTAATTATGAAGTGGTTATTTAATGTAGGTGTATTTACCTTGCAGCTTGACAAATAGCCAGCTTGGCATAGATAGGTATATTTACCTGGCAGCTTCACACATAGCCAGCTTGGCATAGATAGGTATATTTACCTGGCAGCTTCACACATAGACAGCTTGGCATAGATAGGTATATTTACCTGGCAGCTTCACACATAGACAGCTTGGCATAGATAGGTATATTTACCTGGCAGCTTCACACATAGACAGCTTGGCATAGATAGGTATATTTACCTGGCAGCTTCACACATAGACAGCTTGGCGTAGATAGGTATATTTACCTGGCAGCTTCACACATAGACAGCTTGGCATAGATAGGTATATTTACCTGGCAGCTTCACACATAGACAGCTTGGCGCAGCTAGATTTATTTTCTTCTTCATTTTCCATTGAATTCAGAAATCCACGAAACATAGAGTAGGCTGCCAGGGTTCCTTCCTTAAATGACATGTAGAGTGGAGACAAAATGATATGTGACCATGATACCTTTAAAACTATTTGTCTGTTTCAGAATGAATGAGATTTCCTTATTTTTCTAGCTAAAAATTGATTATTCTCAATTGCGGTTTTCTTTGAAATTGACTTGCAGTTGCAAATTTATGCTTCAGAGACAATGAAAGACAATTAAAAAAATACACTATTTTAAATGGAAAAACGATGATATCTTTCTTACCCAGGTAGATGTTTAAATGGTACCGTTGTGAATAGAACATGACACTGTACAAACAGTGGGTCACCAAAGATACAGTTAACAGCCCATTTAAAATAGATTTATATTTCAAACTATGATAATCATAACGCTTTTAGTTCCAAGTAACAAATTTTCAATTTATTTCTTTTGCTGGCAGAAGAAAACAACTAGAATTACATGTATTTAAATTGAAAAGGTTTTCAAAACTTCGTTCTTTTATGGATTATTTACCTTTAGCTGTGGATTATCTTGACTGGAGACCCTGACGGTACATGTTGAGGAATCTTCTCTTTTACGTCGTTTGTTACCAGCCTTAACAACGAACCATTAATCCATTACCAGCCTTAATAACAAACCATTAATCCATTATCAGCCTTAATAACAAACCATTAATCCATTACCAGCCTTAATAACACATCATTGATCCATTACCAGCCTTAATAACAAACCATTAATCCATTATCAGCCTTAATAACAAACCATTAATCCATTACCAGCCTTAATAACAAACCATTTATCCATTACCAGCCTTAATAACAAACCATTAATCCATTACCAGCCTTAATAACAAACCATTAATCCATTACAAGCCTTAATAACAAATCATTAATCCATTACCAGCTTTAATAACAAACCATTAATCCATTACAAGCCTTAATAACAAACCATTAATCCATTACAAGTCTTAATAACACATCATTAATCCATTACCAGCCTTAACAACAAACCATTAATCCATTACCAGCCTTAATGACAAATCATTAATCCATTACCAGCCTTAATAACACATCATTAATTCATTACCAGCCTTAACAACAAACCCTTAATCAATTATCAGCATTAATAAGAAATCATTAATCCATTACCAGCCTTAATAACACATAATTAATTCATTACCAGCCTTAACAACACACCATTAATCCATACCAGCCTTAATTCTAAACCATTGATAGGTAGCCAGCCTTAACACTAAACCATTAATCCGTTACCAGCCTCAATAACAAACCAGTAATCCGTTACAAGCCTTAATACTAAACCTATAGTCAGTTACCAGCCTTCATACTTAAACAATAATTTGTTACAAGCCAAAAACTAAACCATTTATCTGTTACTGGCCTAAATAGTAAACCATTAATCTGTTACCAACCTTAATACTACAACATCAATCCGTTACTGGCCTAAATACCAATCCATGTATACCTTACCAGACTTGATAAGTAATATTAAACCAATACTTTACCACCATAACACTACCATGTGCTCAGTTTTCTTCCTATAATCATGTAAGATGAAAATCAGAATATTCCTAAGTTTACAAGAAGTCTCATGATAAGATCTACCAGAGCAAGTAAGAAAGCTAAGTTTACCTGAAGTCTCATGATAAGATCTACCAGAGCAAGTAAGAAAGCTAAGTTTACCTAAAGTCTCATGATAAGATCTACCAGAGCAAGTAAGAAAGCTAAGTTTACCTGAAGTCTCATGATAAGATCTACCAGAGCAAGTAAGAAAGCAAGGAATCCAAAAACTGAGAAGGCATCATTGCATCCGCTCCTAGCAGTCCCATATTCTACAATTAGATAGAAGTAAATTCATATCATACATATAGGGGACCCTTTAAAATATATAGTCTTCAATTTTGGAAGGGGTCTTTAAGGTAACTTTTTTTCGTCCGATCATTCCCTATGTTGTAAAACTATTTTAAGTATTCGAAAATCTCTCTTTTAACTTCAGTTAACCAAAATTGTTTAAGGACCAAAAGACCATAAAAATAGATATAAACCCCCTTAGATTTTTCCTAATGGGTCTTTTTAAAATCTAATGTGTATACTGTATACTGTATCCGAACTTCTAAACTCAGAACTCCGAATTAACTGGAGAGAAACCTAAAAAGAGGGGTTGCAGCACTCTTAACTACCATTATGGACCTTTTTCATTTTTCGCATACGGCAATAATTGGTGGCCACTGTCAGAAATAATTTTTGTAAATATTTATTATCATGATTTATTATCAAATCTATTTTTTTTCTCCAGGACAAATTTGAATAGAATATTATAACCTTTACTTTATTAAAAGTGTTTTTTCGAATAATTGACATTATAGTGTTTAAGCCAAATAGAAGCATTAGAAGACAAAACTTGCTCAGACAACCCCTTCCAAAATACTAGATAATAGAGGAACTGGAGTATGATATTATTGAACAGGGGCGGATACAGGATTTAATTGAGGGGGGGGGCGAGATTTTTTAGGAACAAAAAAAATTCCGAATTAGGAACAAAAAATCGACTTAAAAGACTCAAAAAGAGTCAAAATTAATGACTAAAGACTAAAAAACTAGATTTTTAACTTTTCGCACATTATAGTTTATTAAGACAGATATTTTTCCTGTTTTGCAATAGGGTTTATTTCCCTTAAGCATGAAGCTATTCTGAAAATAGGAACAAAAAATTCGAAATCTCAGAGGGGGGGCGAATGTCCCCCCGCCCCCCCCTGTATCCACCCCTGTTTTTAAATTCATAAAACAAGATTACAAGCAATTACATTTTTAACTCCTGCTCTCTGCACTGCTCTCCCATTAAAAAACATTCGCCGTATGTTTATTCTCTCTCCCATGTATAATAAATCAATTGCAGAGGATTTATGACTTGTCTCAAAGTCTAATTTTCTAATTTGTATATCTTTACAACCTGATATCTTAGATCTTTGATATTTCAAAAAATAGAAGTATCTAGTTAAAAATTGAAATGTCGAAGGTTAAATCAAGTTTTATAAACTGAGGGGTTAGTTTATGGTGAGTAATCATTTTTGGTTAAAAAACAAATTTTGTTCTTCTTATTTTTGCATAAATGGTAAACATACCCTCTTCCTCCACTTCTCCATAGATAACATGCATCAGGGAGCTCGGAAGACCAATTCCATCCTCTATAATTCAAACATATAAAAAAGTTCGAGAAATTTTTAAAAGTTTTTTCTTCATGATTTCGATTGTAGTGTACTTCTGGTTCTTAATGTTTTAATTTCCTAGAAAGCCCGGTAGTGTTAACAAGGAGTCAATTTCATCTGTTTGATTGGAGACATTGTTGTTGTTGTTGTTGGTGGTGGTTTTGTTTATATTTAGGAAAACAGGTTCCTCTACTGTTGTGTTTTGAAGTATTGAAACTGGTTCAGCAAGCATCATTTTCTAAATTTTCAAATATTGAATATTAAAACCATTTTTTCGTAGAATTCAACATACATAAAAACAAGGTTACACGTAAAGGTGGCGTAGTTCTCTCCTGTTGAACTGTGTGCCCTGATTATACTCCGTCCTGGTTCTAAATACTGTTATTATTTATTCTCCTAGTTCTCTTCTGTTGAACTGTGTACCCTGATTATACTCCAATCCATGGTTCTAAATGCTATTATTATATATTCTCCTAGTTCTCTCCTGTTGAACTGTGTACTCTGATTATATTCCGTCCTGGTTCTAAATACTATTATTATATATTCTCCTAGTTCTCTCCTGTTGAACTGTGTACCCTGATTATACTCCAACCCATGGTTCTAAATGCTATTATATATTCTCCTAGTTCTCTCCTGTTGAACTGTGTACCCTGATTATATTCCGTCCTGGTTCTAAATACTATTATTATATATTCTCCTAGTTCTCTCCTGTTGAACTGTGTACCCTGATTATACTCCGCCTGGTTCTAAATACTATTATTATATATTTTCCTATTTATCTCTTGTTGAATTGTGTACACTGCACCCGGATTAAAAGTCCTGGTTATAAATATCAATATATATTCTCAATAGTTCTCTCCTGGTTAACTGTGTACTCTGTAGTCTGTATTCTGTACCCTGATTAAACTACGTCCTGGTTCTAAATATTATTTTATGAAAATATTTAGGATATTTCCAAAATGTTTTTATTTCAATTGAAAAGCTCGGGACAAAATTAAATCTAAAATGGTAAATAAACTCGTTACAGTTCTCTTCTGTTTAACTGTATAGTTGAACTATCATGGATTGAATTCTGTCCTGGTTATAAATATGAAACGGTTTATCTACCTGCAATTTTTATCCCTACACGGGAGAAATCAAAGACGCTCTAAAGCACAAAACTTGCTGTGTCATCATTTTTAAATATTTGTAAATTCTGCTTTAGCCCCCTTTAACAATACTTATTGAAGATTATTTTTGCATTTTAAACTATTAATATAAGATAGTTAGAAAGAGAAATTTAATAAGAAACTGACATAAACATAGATTTCTTACATTTGAAGTTATTTGGCATTAACTAAATTAGGCCTGCATTTAAATATGAAAGCAGAATTATTTTCATTGAATTCCCAATTATCATCTTAATTTATAATTAAAGAAACAATAAACATTATGGAATTTAATGTGACAATAATAATCTGAAAACTTACACTGATCTTGATCCTGATCTTGAGCCTGATCTTGATCCTGATCTTGATCCTGATCTTGATCCTGATCTTGATCCTGATCTTGATCCTGATCTTGAGTCTGATCTTGATCCTGATCTTGATCCTGATCTTGAGTCTGATCTTGATCCTGATCTTGATCCTGATCCTGATCCTGATCTTGATCCTGATCTTGATCCTGATCTTGATCCTGATATTGATCCTGATATTGATCCTGATCTTGATCCTGATCTTGATCCTGATCTTGATCCTGATCTTGATCCTGATCTTGATCCTGATCTTGATCCTGATCTTGATCCTGATCTTGGTCCTGATCTTGGTCCTGATCTTGATCCAGATCTTGATCCTGATCTTGATCCTGGTCTTGAGCCTGATCTTGAGCCTGATCTTGATCCTAATCTTGATCCTGATCTTGGTCCTGATCTTGATCCAGATTTTGATCCTGATCTTGATCCCTTATTTACTAACAACATGTGTTACTAGCGAAATGGAAGACGACCATGAATTGAATAATCAATCATCCTTCCCAACCAACCCAGCATCCAACCTAACCCAACAACCCATCAGCCATGGTTTGAACAGTGAAACCCTACGAATGGTTCATGAGCTGGATATTAAAGGCCCAGAACCAGAACCAGGTATACATGCAAACAGAGATGTTATAAAATAGATATGTTAGATATGTTAGATATGTTTAGATTGCAAAATTAGAAATAGGTTTTTATGATTATTTCTGGACAAAAGGGAAATGATACTCCCCGCAATTTCTAATTTTTTAATCCCATGTCTTTGCAACCTGGTGTCATAGGCTTTTTATCTGATCATGCAAATTTGTTAAGTCAAGCAGTCTTAAATTAACAGAGTTTTAGTTTCAACATCTTCAGGTTGCAAAAGGGATTACATAATTGAAATTTGTATTGTTAAATTATTTGATTCGCATTGCACACACCTTTTTAAGAGCTTAAAAAATTGCAATCAAAAATCATATTAAATAATCACACATGTTCAAGATATTAGACTTTTTATCTTTTTAGATAAAAACATGTTTTTAAAAAGTTTTTTAATTTCCAAAATATATTTGGACACCTACAAGGAATCTAAATAGTCCTCTCAGATGCTTTCCTTCTCCCCTCCTCAGAGTCCTGGGAGAGTCCTATTAAAAGGTCAAGCTAAAGTAAACAAATGAAAACCCCCCCAAAATAAACACTTTCATCACCACAAAATACAAATAGACACATTTAAAACAACATCATTTTTATTTTTAGCAAAAATTCAAACTACACTGCGTGAAAAATTCGTTCATGTTGCTTCGGATTCACTTTGCTTTTCTGCCGATTTATTTTATGAGGCCTAAACTCAATTATCTGAATCTACATCCATTCATGTGTTTTTTGCTCAAGTGCAGGCAGTGTAAATTGTGTACATAGCACTACTCATTTAAAGGGACTGTAAGCGTAATTTTAAGTGATCCCTTTTTGCAAAGATAAAAATGCCCGATTTACAACATTAGCCCTAAAACCTTAATCTAAGCAAAAAATTGTAAGATAACGTTGTTTTTTCTGACTCGAAAAGTGGTAAATTATTTAAATTTATTCTTTGTTTTTAATAAGCAAGAAATGCGCAAGTCACTTTTACTCAAATAGGTTGACAACCTATTTGCTTTTACTGAGACAGAGAAACCACATCTGAAAATAAACAGTAACACAGTTTAAAGAAACAAAAACATGCATATTTAATTTATACTTAATTAGACATTTAGCTTTAAAGGATACCGATGTAAATCGAGCACTGTCATCTTTGCATGGAAGGTCAATTACGCTTACAGCCTCTTTAAATAGTATTTGTCTATGACTGACGACATCTAGTAGTTTGTTTCTGAACTAGGAGTAGATATAGAACCTAGTGCAGCTCCCTCACACTACAAGGGTCTTGCCAATAAAAATGTTCAGAGCGCAACCTTCAGGATGCTACAAAAAGCTTTGGAGCGTGGAGGTAGAAAATAGAATAGTCCTGCACCTTCTCAAATTTGATTCATGAAGGATTTCTTTAAATTTTTTGACGTCGCATGGAAGACGACATCTAAAATCATTTTCTAAATTTGAAAGGAATTTCTTAATTCTTCTGTTTTTTCTTCGAAACTAGACGTAGGTAGTGTGGACCTTGGGGGTAGAGCCCATGCACCCAAGTTAAATGATTCCCCTGAAGGTATGTTTCATTTGAAAATGAAAAGTAGCTTTCTGTTGACATTATTCAATTTAATTAGATCAAGCTGAAACATAATAAGTTAAGTATAAAAAGACTCTGAAAGTTGAGAACCCAATCCCTGTAACCTTTTTATGCATTATGCTAGATACCTTTAAACCCTTTTAAACCATTGCATGAGTTTTTTTTGTGTAAATAAAATATTTTAATGTATATTTAATGTATAAGTTAACAAACTACTTTTAATTGTGGCTTAACAAATCTTTCTCCAGGTTCCACCAGGATGTGCCCTAGTCCGGTCAGCACACTTAACAGGTATTTAACACTGTGTACACTACAGTGTACAATGTACCAGCCCAACCTCTAGTGAAGAGGAAGTTGTACTGCTACCTAAGGTTAATTGAATTGTTGTTGCCCAGCCATGTCACACTCGTCACACACTTAAACTGAATGTAATTGAAATGTGAAAAGCCAGATTAGCAATAAGCAATTTAAGAAAGAATATTTTAGAGTTTATTTCTAATCTTGTATTCAGAATTCGGCTCTCGGATTACCATTTTATGTACTTCAAAATTTGTTAAAATTATTAAGATATTAATTCAAATAGAACCACAGCTTTTTATAAATCTTATTTTTAATAATTTTGTCGATTAAAGGTATAAAAAGGCAAGGCCACCTTTCGAAAAGAAAAGCTTATTTTGATACATTCTCTTTAATTCATGAATCAATGGTGAACTATAAGTTTTTCCTTCGTGTACATGTTTAATGGAACACCCAAAAAGCATATATAATTACATATAGTAAATCATATATTACCGAGCATTTATTTAAATTGATAATTTTTGGATAAACCTGAAAAATCCAAAACGATTAAAATATTTTAAAAAGTTTAACATACAAATTTGCATAACATATAGGGTTCTTTGCGTATTTTGTATGGATTTATGGGATTGAAGTTTGGAGATAATTTAATATGATATGTATGATACAAATATTTAGACGCCATGATTTTCCTGCAGGGAATCCCCGTCATGCATCTCCTTCTCCTGCTTACTCCAGGAATATTCAGGTAATTAAGGATTTCATGATTCTCCTGATTACTCCAGGAATATTCAGGTAATTAAGGATTTCAAGATTCTCCTGCTTACTCCAGGAATATTCAGGCAATTAAGGATTTCATGATTCTCCTGATTACTCCAGGAATATTCAGGTAATTAAGGATTTCATGATTCTCCTGATTACTCCAGGAATATTCAGGTAATTAAGGAGTACATGATTCTCCTGCTTACTCCAGGAATATTCAGGCAATTAAGAATTTCAAGATTCTCCTGCTTACTCCAGGAATATTCAGGTAATTAAGGAGTTCAAGATTCTCCTGTTTACTCAAGAAATATTCAGATAAATAGGAGTTCAAGATTCTCCTGTTTACTCCAGGAATATTCAGGTAGTTAAGGAGTTCAAGATTACACAGATACAGTGGGACACATAAATATCTGGGCTAGAAAGACAAACACAGCAATTTTTCAATTTGCACTGACCAATTTCACTTAATAAGTTGATTTTCTAGATGTTAGTAAAATTATTTGGTCTGTATTAACATTAAAAATACAAGAGATTGCTTAAACGTCGTCGATTAAAATATGAAAAAGGATCCGGATCCAGGTTCTCAATTTTTTTTGGTTAAATGAAATATCATTAAAAAAATTGTATGAACCATTCAGAGACTATGAAGTTTTCATTAATCTCGCATTTGTTAACATTTGAAATGTATGTTTTTGAGCCAAAATTTTTTTGGCTTGTGATTAATATTTGCCCTTTGGATCCCTATCCGGATCCCGGAAGCCAAAATATTGCGGATCAAACGGATCCGGATCCTAAGCAGTAGTTTTATGATATACCTCTGCTATTTGGGGAAAGATGTACGCTAAGAGTTTGTGAGCTGAAGACACAGATCTAAAGAAAATACTCTCTCTTGTCTAATCTGTGAAACTTGTTAAAATACTCGTGGTGGAATGATATCACAAAAGAAAAAGAAAATAACTATAATAAATTATTGTGTGCACTGTGCACTGCAGGTGCACCTTAGTATTACTCAATGCTCGTGAGTAAGTTATGACAAATATGTTTTGTTGATCTGATTCAGTTTGTACATTTAAGATCATGCGTCAACTAAAGAAAAGCTTAGTTCTAGTGTCAGTCTATAAGTTTAGATTAGAGAGTATCAATATAGATCTATTTAGGGTTCACATGTACAGACCCAAGGGAGAATTAATGTTGAAGGAACAGATGATATTGTAACTACTTCATGTAAACCAAAGAAAGGTAAATTTTAAAAACATGTTTACGCAAATTTACACATTTAAAATATTAAAATACAAAATGTTTTTTTTTTAATTAAATAAATTAATAGTTCGCCCTAAACCTTACCAACTAATTATTTTGAAATCATTGTGTTTATTTGTTTCCTTGTTAAAGTTTCAATATATTGAAAAATGAAGGCACCAATGTCGGACTAAAATAAAATTGAAGAGTTTATTTCCCAACTCCAGTAGGAAACAGTTTCCAGTGGCCTCCTGCCCAGCAGGACCAAGGTCCTACAGCTTGTCCTATGTATATCAGTCCTGGATCAAGGAACAGCAGTCCTGGGCCACGAACCTTCGCATCTCCTACTCCCACTCCTATCCCTGCTCCAAGGAATATTTCTACTCCAACCCGTAACCTGGAGTCCCCTGCTCCTATACTGAAACAGCAGTATGCTGACCAGCACAATAATCATCATGTTCAGTTCAACAATATGCCTGGACAAAATGCGAGTCCTGATCAAAACTTGAACAGCATGCAAAATGGGAATAATAAATTTAACCTGTCTGGAAATCCAACTCCTCAAAGCAATCTTATTCAAAACCAACATCAGACTTTTCAACAACAACAGCAAACTTTTCAACAACAACAACAGCAGCAGACAGTTCAACATCAGAAGGAGACAAGAAGTTCCCAACAAGAATGGAAATCAGTCTTGAACTCAAACTCAGTAGCAATGGCTGACAATGCCGCAGACTTTACTCGTAACTTTTTGAGTCAGCAGTTGCCAACGCCATCAGCTGTTCCAGCACCAGCAGCTTCTGCACCTGAAGAACCAGCTGCAGCCCCTGCCGGCCCAGGACAGAATGTATCCGCGCCTGTACGAGGACGTGGTGTGCTAACCCAGCAGCGTCCTGGTATGCGGGTTCCAATGTGTGGAGCTTGTGATGGACAGATAAGGTGACCCAAAGCTGTGTTTAACCTGCATGCTTGACATCTCCGAGATATGTGATGAACCTAAAGTAGATATAATTCCTCCACCCAACCTTATAACACTATACTATAATGGGTTACACTTAGAACACTGCACACAGTAGAATTAGATTAACAGTTTTTTAGTTTGCACTAATATATTTTATTCTTGTTTAGAGATGAATAACATCACTAGTCAACCTCATAAACCCCAATCATCTGACTTGGATGAATTGAGGCAGAAGGGTATTATAAAAAGTTTGTCTTCCTACCGGAAAATGACCCGGAAAGAAGATGATACTGACACTGCTCCTGTTTGTGCAAAATGTTTGTCTAAAATAGAAAGGTGATTGAAGGGGTTTCAAAATTCTGAAGGATCACGTGCCATAAAATATAATTTTCTAATCTCTTTATCTTTTCAGTCTGATGCCGTAGACTTTTGGAATTTTTATAGATCAAATAGTTTAAGTTTATATATCAAATATTTACAACATCAGATTCTAAAGATATATTGAAGTGTTCTGACGCTTTGGATTTTATCTTGAAATCTTGATTCTTGAAGGTCTTAATGATTAATTTTATGCTTAGGTGTATATCATTAAGAAACAGTGCTTTTAACTTTTTTGACACTTTTCTGATATGCCAATATTTTGAAGTCTTTTTGATAATTTCTCATTTTTTTCCATTTATTTTTAATTTTAACAGACTTATAACACTGTACAATTTTAGATGCACAATTAGTAGACAAGGAAATTGAGTCTCTCTGGTTCAAACAAAAATATTATAATCCTTAAATCTTTGAGACCTGATGGTGTACATCTTTGATATCTAAAACTTAGTTTATTTGATCGAACAGAAGTTTAGTTTAAAATATCTAAAGTTTAAGACATTTTGTTTAAAGATATAGAGATTAGTTATTCAGAGTTTGTGACAAAGACTCAACTCCTTTTAGAGCTTTAACCCACTCTTGCATGTAGATCTTTGACAGTGTTAAGATCTTGAAGGCTTCTAATATAGTTTTCGATGCACTTATTTGTAGATGTTGCAAGAATGGCACGAACTTTAGATAATTCTTTAAATTCACGTTTCTATTGTACGAAATTTAAATTTGTTAAGGCTCTAGAAAAATATGCATGCTCTAAATGAAATGATTTTAGATTCACATCAACAATTCTAATCTAAAATTTTTAGTACAGTGGTAGGCGATTATATCTATACAATAAAGTCTTCTTTTTTATATAAGTTTTGATTCTTAAAAAGCTTTTTTCGAATTACAAGTTTGCAAGTAATCAAAGGAAAGCTTTTTTAATTGAGCTTCTCTTGACTTCTATGTTTATGGGTATCAATTCTGTTTAACTGCTTGACAGAAATCAAAATAAACATCGAAATTCTTCTTCATTATATTGAAATAATCGCCTGTATTTTGGACAAATATTTACTGAAGCAAGTAATGTGTGATTAATAGCTTTGGAAGACAGTTTTAACATATTTTGTTATTTTTTGAATTTCTTTAACATAAAAAAGTAAATGAACTTATTTAAACATGTCGAATAACATTAATATGTAAGCAATTGTTCAGAGGTCCCTTTATAACTGCCATGGGTAAAACATGGTGCCCGGCTCACTTCCTGTGCGGGATGGAGAATTGCCGCAAATCGTTGCAAGAAGTTGGATTCGTAGAGGAAAAAGGTAAACACAACTTTTAAAATGATCTTTCTTTTTTATGAAAATATGAAAATAAAAAATAGTTAAAGGCCGGGACTGTGGTTGTAACCTTCCATTCACAACAATATCCTTTACACCTTTCTAAACTAAATAATGTTCAAGATTTCGTCGTTTTTATATATCTTGGAAACTGTTTAATTTGGACAATTTTTTAAAAATGTTTGTGCAGTGCAAGTAGAAATATGAGAACAACTTTTATAGAGAAACCACAATTGAATTTTGAGCGTTCAGTTACAACTTAAACACTGCTTGTAACTTTTAAATATGGACGACGGAAATAGTTTTATCTATTTAGTAAGTTGCAAGATGAATTAAAGCCTAATTTAATTCTCACATATCCCTTAAAATTATTATATAAAGGAATCGAGTTTTTGCAACAAACCGTGATTTTTAATCCCCAAATCGTTCTAATTCGATAGTTTAAATTTTTGATATTTCAAACTAAAACTACTTGATCTAACAGAATTTATAGTTTGAAATATTCAAGGTCTACTAAATCAGGTTGTACAGATAGAGGGATTAAAAAATTAAAGTTTGTTGTAAAAACTCAATTCCTTTGAAAACATACCTTAAAGGTTGTGTTTGTAATCACATGAATTCTGTTTAATCAAATAATCTATTTAGGTTTTAAATATAAAAAGTTTACACATCAGGTTGAAAAGAAATAGGGATTAAAAAGTTTGAGTTTGTGGCAAAAGAATTCCCTTGTAAAGTAAATCTGATTTCGTCTAGGTTTACTATACTGTGAGGACTGCTATGCAAGGTATCTGGCTCCAGATTGTGAAAAATGCAGGAAGAAAATAGTTGGGGTAAGTCAAATTGAAATTAAAGACACATTATTAAAGCAAAATTAAAGACGCATGTATCTTATTCAACGTGCTAACGAAATGTCTATTTATAACTACATACAGTGATAACCAGAAATGACAAGGTAAACCACTTTAAGCTCCAGTTATGATTTAAAGTAGTCCAATGAATATGAGATACTGCAATTAAGCAGTGTAAATGAACCCATTTACTTACTAAGATTTAATAGTTACTATAAAACTATTTGCTTTGTAATATCAAATAAACTTAAGTATTACTTTGATGTCGTCTTTCTAATACATTAACCATTAATTAATGATTAATGGTTCTCACTGTACATTAGAAAACAATTTTAAATGGGGCTGGTTCATTCGTAGTTAAAATTATAAAATGCATGTATAATAAATAATAAAAATAAAATAATAAGTTAGAATTTACAAACAAGTGAAGTCTC
The DNA here is from genome assembly GCF_000591075.1 of Eurytemora carolleeae. Classification (NCBI taxonomy): domain Eukaryota; kingdom Metazoa; phylum Arthropoda; class Copepoda; order Calanoida; family Temoridae; genus Eurytemora; species Eurytemora carolleeae. The sequence continues at coordinate 136,838 of NW_019396021.1, forward strand.
TAGCTTACTAAATATGAATCCAGTGGCCGAATTTAATGAATTTAAGCCCCAAAAACCGGTTTCAATTGACTGAGGGCCGGCTTAAATCTTGAAAAATTTAATACAAATTTAAGTGGAACCAAAAACATTTGAGCCGCGGCTCAAATTCTTTAAATTCGGCTTCAGGACATCTGAATGTCAAGATACTATTGGAATGATAAAAGTACAATTGTACAATGTTAAATGTTAATTAAAACTGTGTACAATTGATTGCAACCCTATATGTGTTTTTACAAATAAATCATATCCGGTTCTCTTGAATCCATTTCCGGTTGAAAACTCATTTCTTTTCAGCTTTCACACATCAGTCTTAAAAAAATCATGTTCAGGATAAAATATTTGAATTATTACATTAGGGGGAAGGGAAAAGGCAGTCTTAAAATTTGCATAAGATTTTAAATGATTTGCATGCAGATTTTTAATGTTTAAATCAAAGCCTTAGAAACTTTAGCGAAAATCCAATGTTGAAAGGAATTGAGTCTCTTTCTCAAACTCAGATTTTCTAACCCCTATCTTTGAAACCCAATATGACCTTAGATATTTCAAACTATGAATTATGGTAGCTCCAAAAAAAGTTTTAATTGTACACCATCAGGTTACAAAAATATAGGGATAAGAAAATTGTACTTTGTTGAAAAGACTCATCCTACACCCGTTTCTCTACTTTGATAATTGGCACTACTAGGGTTGGTACGACCGGCTAGGATTAAAAAAAAAAACCGATAAAATGAAAATTCTCTTAAATTATCTGCACGGTGTAAAAAAATCGCTCTTTGAGACATGTAACACACATGTCACGGTTTAATTTTCAAAATTAAAATAGTTAGAACAGTTTAAAAAATTAATCCTTGGTTTAGTTAGTGAATTTGAATTTTATCATATTAAAGAATTTCATTAGAATCTGAAAACATTCAAATCTTTTGAATTATTCTTGGAGAATGACAAGACCTCAGTTTACAGGAAAGAAATTTTCTTGCTTTTAAGTACCACAAAAACTTTAAACAATTTTTCTAGAAGAGCGTTGTTTTGGAAAACAGGATAATTTGCGAAACATTTTAGATTTTTCATAACGACGATACAAAAATTTAAAAAATTACTAACTTCTGAGAAAAAAATCTAAATGATTTCAACTCAATTCAAAGTGGAAAGAAGATCCAATATGTTATTGTAGAAATGTAAATACCCTTATCATACCCCTCCCTTTTTATATTGCTCCTTGATCAAAATAATCCCAAAAATATGAATAGCTTTATAGATAACAGTTACGTTCAATTTGAAAGTAAGAAGAGTTGATACTTTTTTGGAAGATTTTTATGACAATTATGTTATTAAGTCTGTGAAGTGTAATTAAGTATGTTTTCTGAATGGTGGAAGCTTTTTATTTGATGTTGATAACATGATATCCATGGACATAAGCTCTCTCAATATCAATGTTTTTAATATTATCTATCTATCTATATGTCTAGTTGGACTATCTATAGTTGACCGACGAGCTACTTAGCTTAGCGCATGCGTTCAGAAATTACAGGGATAAATAGTGCAGTTCATGTTAAAAACTAGAAATTTAGAAACATTTTAAGATTTACCTTTTTTAATATTACTTTTATTTTAAATTCCATAAAATGTATTGTTTATATTCATCCCTGTAGAAGGTAAAGGTTTGTGAAAGCTGGCTAGAATTCGCCATTTCTCCGAGTAAGGTCGGACCGGACACCCTCCCTTCTACCCCCTTGGCTCGGCCAGGCCAGGGGGGGTTCAGGGGGAGCCGGGCTCTTTTTTAAGTGAATTTTTTCTTGGTACCACGAAAAATCGACCAAAATGTTAAGACAAAAATTAAAGGTCCACCTTGCTTCAACACTTTGTTTATATCTCAGGTAAAGAGGGTGCAAACTGAACAATGAAAGTTAAAATACATGCAACTTGCAAAAGAAGGCCGTTTATTTATAGTTATTAATAGTTTAGGAACTGTTTACGGCGTACAGTTTTAAAGGAAGGGGGCATAAATTGCTTTAGATAATGTTATGCAAAGTTACAAATACCTACTCTAAAATACCGCTTTATAATCATACGCTTACGGAAAAAGTTCTCTTGTTACAAGTGTACATAGTGTTTATTGGCTGACATTGTAGAACGAAATATTAATATATATGCTGAACTTGTATCTTTAAATGTTATTAGGCTTATTTAAAATAACTGCAATACTCCAGGATATGGATCCAATTTTTTAGTGCACATTGCAAGCATATCAACACAGATTCGACGCAAACGAAACGATAACTAATGCTTCTGCATTTTGAAATTAAGTCCCAAAAAGAGATGCTTCACAGAATTAAACAAACTGTGTTTACAGGTTTAATGTGTTCCAAAAATATTCAAACCATGAAACCCCTTTTGCACATTGTAACTGGTGCTAAAAGGTTAAGTTTGCGACGAAATCTTGCCCTCAGTGTTTCAATTTGTTTTTAATTTTAAATGTAAATGTTTTTTTTTGTGTGAATTTTGGTGAATTTACATTAATAGATTTAATGTGTTATGTTATAGATAGTTAATTGAACTTTTATATAAAGATTTAACAGTTAAAGCTTTATAAAAAAAATTGTTTTAATTTTCTTTTTCATGGTTATACCGATAATTTTACACTGTATTAAAACTGTAATATTTGTCTTCACAATGTTTAAGTATAACCTCTTTATTGGTAGGAAAAGATTAGAAGAAAAAGGAATTGAGTTTTTGCCACAAACTCAAATCCCTTTTACTTTACAACCTGCTATTGCTATTTGGTCTGACAAATTTTATAGTTTGAAATTTCATAGGTCTGCAACATCAGTTTGCAAAGATATAAAAATAAAAAACAGAGTTTGTGGCAAAAACTCAATTTCTTTATTATTATATTTATTTCGTACACATAGCGGTACAATAAATTATAAAATCTACAAAAAATTTATAAATATATATGTCATACAAAATAAAATATGTAGGTTTTAAGTTTAAAGAAACCCCAATGCAATTTTTACACTTTACAGACAGTGAAAAAAATCAGCATTTTGCTGCTTTATCTCTTATTAACTCCATGGTGAACTAACATCTTTGAAAGTTGCTCTTACAGACAAAAATTGCCAAAGCAAACTTAAAATGAATGAGTTGACATTCGAAAAATGTTAAACAAGTAAATTCCCTTTTTCCTCTGTTTTTCCTTCCCTCTTCCTCCATTTTCTCCTTTTCCTTTCCCATTTTTTCTTTTTTCTTTTTTTGCGTATAAGTTTAAAAATGCACTTGGTAAAGCAAAATATGTCCATCATGAGTATTCACTAAACAAAATAAGATCTTAGTTAGAAGAAATATATAGCATGGATTTTCTGAATTTGTTTGCTTAAGAAGCGGATTTTATGGTTGTTTTAACATCATGTTTACATGATTTTAATAAAAATAGAAACATTTCTACTCGAAATAGCTCACGACTGTCACAATAAATTTTCAAAATGTTTTTAGCAATTCATAAATTTGAAATGGAAAATAAACAAGATGCAGTGTTGCAGTGGGTAACTTTCTAATAATAGGGTTCATCCCCAGGCATAAGTCATTTGTTTGAAGTTAAATGCATGCTTTCAGATTATTGTTCCATTTCATCTAAGAAAATACAGGGTGTCCCAGTAAACATAAAAATTAATAGACGTCAAAGATTTCTGATACTTGATAAAGCTATAGCTGGCCTAAAGGCTGGTTAAATTGACTTATTTTTAGATTGAATTTTTTTCTTTTTTAAAATTTGAAAAAATCTAAACTATAATTTTTTTCTTGAAAATGCAATTTTTTTAAAATTCCTCAGGCAACGCCGGGCACTTTAGCTGGTATATAATAAAGCTCTTCTCTCTCATACATAGACATGTATACAGCAATAATCAATCTTAATAAACAATAGAACATGTTCTAGACTTATTTTAAGAAGATACATCTATACTTAGCTAAGGCTGGCCAAACGGTTGGACAAAGCTTGTTGACATCTTTTTATGGAATCCATGGCCAGGGATTCCGGGGATGACATAGGCTTAAATTTGTTCTGGCATTTTTGAAATTCCTCTTTAGCTAAAATTATTAGTTAATACCAAGCGCGGGTAAACGGTTGGAGTAACTATGACGATGAATAATAACATAGACCTGGGCAACACCGGGTACTTGAGCTAGTTTTAATAGAACTTATTTTATGAAAGGTCCCTAGCTTCGATGAGTTTTCATGAATGTAGATTTTGAGAAGGAATGTGAAATGTTTGTTTAAACTGGAGCCCACTGTGCAAAAACTTGCAGACTAGAGGTGTTGAGAAAATTTGGAGGGGGAGGGGAGGGTGTGCTAGCAGGGAGGGGGAGGGAGGGTTTATGAGCTGTAAAATGTTTCAGATAATACAATTTAGTCACGTTGAATAGGATTTATTCCTTTTTTTACTAATTTTTTCCTTAGTATAGATTTTTTCACTTTTGAATATGTTTCATTCGTTCTTCCCAAATTTTCAATGAAAACAGTTAAATTTATTCAAATTCATTTTTTAAACTGCCTGAAAGCTCTATTGTTTAGAACTGTCTGAAAGCTCTATTGTTTAGAACTGCCTGAAAGCTATATTGTTAAGAACTGCCTGAAAGCTCTATTGTTTAGACCTGCTTGAAAGCTATATTGTTTAGAACTGCTTGAAAGCTATATTGTTAAGAACTGCCTGAAAGCTCTATTGTTTAGACCTGCTTGAAAGCTATATTGTTAAGAACTGCCTGAAAGCTCTATTGTTTAGAACTGCTTGAAAGCTATATTGTTTAGAACTGCTTGAAAGCTATATTGTTTAGAATTGCTTGAAAGCTCTATTGTTTAGAACTGCCTGAAAGCTTTATTGTTTAGAACTGCTTGGAAGTTCTATTGTTTAGAACTGCTTGACAGCTCTATTGTTAAGAACTGTTTGAAAGCTATATTGTTTAGAACTGCTTGAAAGCTATGGGAAAAAACTTCCATCCTGATTGTTTCTGCTGTGCCTACTGTGGAGTCCAGTTTGCCAATTCTCCGTTTTATCTAGAGGATGGATTACCATATTGTGAAACAGGTTAAATATTATTTATCATAAAGGGACTGCTCTTGTAATTAACATGATTCTATATTTTGCTGCTGAAATGTCCGATTCACAACAATATCCTATCAAATTTATCTAATGAACAAAGATTGGATTTCACCGATTTTATTTTGAAAAGATATGAATTCTTTTATTTCCTTCATATCTCGAGGCTTGCACAGGCAACAGGTTCAGGGGTACTATTGTGAACAGACATGTCGGTAGCCTCTTGAGAAAATCTTTTTTTTCAAAATCTTACTAGAATATTAATTGATTGATTGATTGATTGATTGATTTATTGTTTGATGAATTAATTAGACTGGAACGAGTTGTTTACTACTAAATGTGTCTCCTGTGGATTTCCTATAGAAGCTGGGGATAGATGGGTGGAAGCTCTAAACAACAACTATCATTCACAGTGCTTCAATTGCACGGTAAACCATGCTCATTAATACCCATCCCCCCTCACAGTGCTATAATTGCACGGTAAACCATCCTCATTAATACCCATCCCCCCCCTTACAGTGCTTAAATTGCACNCCCCCCCCCCATTCAAATACTTTAATTGCTTTTTAATACCCCTTGCTTCATCATTCACAGTGCATTTAATGCTATTTTGTTCCACGACTATACCTCTATTAATATTGGCACTCAGTGCTTTATAATTGCTCATTTATGCCCCAAGGTCTTTAATTGCAAACGGTAGTTAATCTTATCAATTGCTTCGAGGCAACCAAAAAAATGTTTCTCAAAACTCAAAATAACTACTTGCCTTCATACAAATTCCATGCTTAAAGCAAAAATGTGAATAAGCCCTATACAATATCACATGATTTTCTACGTTTTTAAATAACATTATATTAAATTGATAAACGGCTTCTAAATTTGTGGTTTTGTAAACATAATATACAAATGAAAAAGCCCGATTTTTGTTGTTGACAGCTTCTTTAAATTTATAAGATTTTTTTTATAATACTTCTGTTAACTTTTTCTTGGAAATTCTTATTTTAGTCATAAAATGATGCGATATTCTTTTTACATGCATTTATAGACATTCAAAAGTAGTTCAGACTGCCAAATGTTAAAATCGAACTTTAAATTCTTTTCCTCTTTTTAAATAATTTTCATTGAAATCGACAATGTATTTACCCGTAAAATTGAAAAAAGGTATGCTCAAAAAACTTCTTTATTTGCTAAGAAGCCATCTATTCAGATGTGTAAGAGTAACTTGGAAGGAATGAGTTTTTACGCAAAAGGTGGACGCGTCTTTTGTAAAGAACACGCTGCACGGCGTTAAGGTCTCTGGGAACATTTAAACCATAAACAAGCCAAAATCAAGAATTTGGTTTCAATGCTCGCTTCAAGCTTTACAACAATTTTTTAGTTTTTAGATATTAGTAAATAGTGTAGAAATATTTAGATAGTTTTATAGGCATTTTTGACAATTTTTTTTGTAATTTTAAGAATACATTGTACTATTCATAATCACAATAAATCACTAGTAAAAGTCCGAATCATTCTTCTCATCTTGTATTTGCTCTTATCTTGTCGGCACAATGCTTTCGGTAATTCTTGGAAAAAAATTCTCAAAACCTCCCGCATGTTCTAGTTATTTTAAAATATAAAGTATTTGAGTCTTTGCCACAAACGCTAATTTTCTAATTTACAGCAGCGAAATTTGTAAGTTGTCTTAACATTTTGGAGCTATGCGTTGTTTGTCTGATCACTGATCATGTGAGGAAAAGAACTGCAAAGAAACTTTTTTAATAAGTTAGTTGATATTAAAGGGGCAGTGCGCCTTTTACATTTTGATAAAAAAAATATTATACTAAATAAGAAAAATCCCCATAAACACGACATTTGCTTAAAAATTGTTTTCCTAGTTTTAAAATATTGATAAAAATTAGCTAATACTTGTATTAATTAGCTAGACATTCTAGTGATACCTTTGAAAGTTTTTTTTAAATATCTATTACTGAAATATATGTCATTGATATATTTTTCTTTTTCAAGCTTTGCAAGAAGAACCTGGAGGGACAAAGCTTTTTCGTCAAATCTGGGAAACCGTTCTGTAAAGGACATGCCACAAGGATGTGAAGTGTGTACACGAAAATACGCAATTTATTGTTTCACCATCCACCAAATTATTATTTTCTGCTAGTTCTGTTCTGTAGCATTGAAGTGTACTTTTCCAAATTGTTTTTGTTTGAAAAAGTATAAATACTACGATATTACATGAATGTATATAAGTGTTAAACCATCTAGTCAATGTCAACTTTATTATATATATATATCAACCTAAATTGTATTAATTAAGTATATAGTGGGCATTTAATTTTTGTCTTTTTTATTTTGGAAATTATAACATTAATAATATTGTATAATCCGTTTTAAGAAGTTCTACAAAATTCAACATCGAGATTAAATGTTCCCATTTTGTCCATTTTAAACAAAAATCTCAAATTTTGTAAATGTTTTAAATAACCTTATGTACTATTAACAGTTAACACTATTGTATCCTCGAAATTAGATACAAAATGTAATTTTCATTTAATAGGAAAAACAATTTTGTCTTACCATGTCCAGATATTTTACCATCTTTTTTCTACAAAATTGTTTTTACTTTTCAATGAAATTCAATTTTAACCTTGTCGGCATTAAGTTTAATAAATGATAAAAATTGTTAAGTGTCTTGAAAACAAATAGGCGTTTTTCTTCCCCTTCCAGGGAATAATCTTAGCTTGTTTTGTTGCGGCTTTTCCCATCCAAGTCTTCTTCTTCGTTCGTACATGATGATAAAACAACAATATAAAACATTTTGAGCATCTTGCGTATTATTAGTTTTTATTTTATTTGAAATCTTTCTGTCACACAGTTTTGATTCATAACGGGGTTATATTGTGAGGTCCAAAAATATATATAGATTTATTTCAAAGAGTGCGAAATTAGAATTTTTTTATTATTAATTAGATATCTACATAATTCATACCAATTAAAAGGAGGAGGAAAACTGGACTGGAGGACCATAACGTGGCTGCGGTCGATTATAGGTTTATTTACTAAGATAACAAAGAAGTATAGCAATAATTTTCTTTTTGATAGTAAGGTTATAAAAAATTGCTATGTCTATATATTATTTTTACCATAGTTCCATAACAATAAGATAAATTTTAAACCAAATGGACAGGTAACCAAAACACATTATGAAAATGTTCTATTTACTAGAAAGTAGAAACCACTATTGAAACTAATCAGTTTTCAAAATTATAAACATTGATATTTGGTCAAACAAAGCTTTTAAATGTACTGTTGGGGAATCATTTGCTTACAGTCCCTTTAAACAATTTAAAACACTACGGCGTATATATTCACAATGTATTTACAATATGGAAGTACTAACAAAAATAATTAATTTCTTTAAAGGTTTTAACGATCTGTAAAATGTGTAAATATATATCTTTACGTCGATGTTAAATATTTTCAAACATTACCACATTGTTATTTTATTTTGACAGCGATGTTAACCACAGACACAGTTTTGTCCAGCTTTTCCATTGGTTCCGTTTAACAGCGCTGTTAAGAACTCAACAGACTTCTCAACTCCTAGATTTTAAATCTTATTAATCTTAACCTTACTGGGAGTAACCGGAAATTTTTTAAGATTCATTTGAGACATACAAAACGTTAAAATGATGAATAATTACCGAGTTTGAGCGCAAAGCCGACGTTCAAAATCATCCATTTGGGTGATTACGTTTTGAGAATAAATTTTTTCAATTATGAAATAACGACGACAAAAATGAAAAAAATCGCCTGAAGTAAACTAATTAGAAGTTAAAGAACATATTTCTCAATGGAAATTTTCTCAACAAATCAATTTTAGAATAAATTATTTCTTTTTCATCATTGTATTGAATTTCTTATTCTTTATGAATGTATTCGCAGATTTCTTTAAATGTCGTCTGTTAAAAAAATTCTAGGAATTCTGCAGAAAGTATTTGTGAACAATGAGACCAAAGAACCCAATAACTGAATAAGATTACTTATTTGCTATGATAATATTTATTTTTTTTATTAACTTGTTCCTAAACAACTAATTAGATTACTGTAGAATTTTTACTACATTTTTCGTCGTCGTTATTGAATAATTTTTTATAAACCGATTCTCAAAATCATCCATCAAAAATGAACAATGTTTAAGGATTTAAAATATTGAATTTGCCCCCTTGCTGAACAAATATGCACCATAAAACCTCTCATAGGTCTCAAATGATTCCTAAGAAATTTCTCCACAATACTACATTCTCAGTTCAACTACCACACATTGCCGGTCACTCCCTTTAATAGGAAGGAAAAATATCGCTGTTACCAAGAAAATACATTGCATGCTCTCTGCTCTCATCATGTGATTAGTTTATCTGTTAACTAAGAATTGTTTTATTATTTTCAGTTCTTACATCTTGAATGTATGTTGATTGTTGACCAACAACTTTAATTTCTTCGTACATTGTAAATAAAAGAACAATCAACAGTTTTTGCCGATGTTTCTGTTTCATTGGTGAATTTTAAAAAAAAAACTTCTAACTTTTTTAATGCTGACGTTGACAAATTTGGGTCGGAAACAAATGTCTTCATTTATTATTTTCGAAAATGCACTAATTTAAGGAATCTAATTTAAGCCGAAAAATCTGCTCAATTTTGAGTTTTATTATTACTAAGAAACATTTTCTGCTTGATTAGCAACAATTAAGAGCTAAAATTTTTATTCGGAAAGGAGCGCGAACTAACCTGAAAGTTTGGTTATACATAAAATTTAACATTACAATCTCCCTGTGGTCATATAGAATAATAATAGAATAATAATTCTCAAACCCTCAATGGGATCATATAAGGCATTTTTGATATAAAATTTATAATTTTTTTTACACAATCTATTTTTTTTTATTTATCCCTGAGTTTTCCTTGTAGTATACAAAATATACCTAGAACAATTAGAGCAATGGCCATTAGTTTAATATTTTTTTTCATCTGTTTAGTTCTTCTTTCCTTTCTCTCCTGATCTTCTAGGTCCTCCTGCCTTAAAAACAGTTCTCATTAATCCATTCACAATACGACCCATACAATTCTAGAATATGGGGAGCCAACATTTAAGCAATTTCTATTTGATGTGGTTATAAAGCAAATGATTCCCACCCAGTAGACTGAAAATAAACTTAATAAGTGAAATAGGTATGGTATGTGTACGATAGTGCTATAATTCATGTTCATATTGAACTCTTTAAAATCATAACTAGAGTCTGGGAGTAGTCTCAGTCGCCTTCATATTCAACACTTTGAAGTAAAATTAGTAAAGTGTAAAACTGTCTATAGAAGAATATATCTGACATATTTTTTCTAAAAGTATGATTTGCTTTATTACTTTTTTTCAATAATCTCCAGGAACTTATCGAACATTTTCTTAAAGGCTCCACTAGCACGGTCTGACAAGCCTCCTGTCTCCTGTAAAAAAGCAAATAATTTTTTTTTTAAATTCCAGAAAAAAATATGATTTTCATTGCAGACTAATCAGTAGTTGAACTGCGGATAGATATGACCCTCTCATTTTTTCATTATTTTAAAACATTGTAATACTTAGATAAATATAATGAAATCAAGATTATTAAAAAACATGGATGTCTGATCTATCTACGAATGTTCCTTCAAACTTAATATTATTTAGAACTAGCGATATTTGACTATCCTACCAAGATTGAATTTTTCAAAAGAAGAATTAGACAAAATGATATGCTTAATTTTTTCTTTTTAATCTTAAAAGGCTTAACAATGATCAGATGATATATCAAAATTGTATGTTAACTTTTTATTTCTTTGTTTTAAAACTCAAACGAAAAAAGAAAATGATTGGGAAAATTATAAATGATTAAGAATTTTAAAAAATTTATAGATTTTGTTTATGATTAGTGAGCCTTTGCCACAATTTGTATTATACTTAAGAATAATCAGTGAAGTCATTATCATTATCTGAAAGTTATTTCAGAGGTGTACGCATCTTTTGTACTGCGAGTACTGTCTCTGGGCGGTAATGTAAACACAAGACTGAAGTCGAAGTCTGACATGGGATCCATCTTTTAAATAAAAAATCAATGTCATAGGAAACAATTACGTGAAACATCAAAATTATAGAAGTTTAATGCTTTTAACATCCTCGGATACTAAACGAACATGGATGCATCTATTCTTGTTTACAAATTCCGCCCAGAGAGAACTGGTTTCAATATGTACGCAGAGTATACGCAACCGCAATTAACTTTCCTTGCATTTTAACTTTGCTGTATTTGAATCTTCCATTGGTATGAAGACGACATTTTTCATGCATTGCAGCATATCCAGAGTATCTAATTTTATACTCTATAACCTTGGTCTCTGGTCTCTGTAAAGTAAACATTAGACGGATATCACCAAAGACAATGGAATATATATATTAGAGTGGAATTTACTAGAAAAAAATGTAAACGGCCATTTTGATGTACTGTTTCAATACTGCAGGTGTACTTCACATATATGTGCTATATAACCTTTTGGGCCCTGGAACATAATTTTATAGAAAATCTAAAATCAATATTAAAAGAAAACCAAATTATGAAATAGGCTGGTTTCATAATTGACCAATGATCATTTACATAGACTCTATGCTTTACTTTACAAACAATGATTTTCCATTATAACTATAAATCAAATTATGTTTTTTATTCACCTAATTCATTTTATATAGTTTTTTTTAACAGCTTTAAAAAATTCGAAATTGAAATGGATAGTCTAGGGAACATACTGTATTAATATACTCTACTGCATGCAATTTGTGAACATTTACATTATTTGTACATTTTGAACTCCCTTTTAAGCTTAAAGGGACTGACAAAATTCATACCGAGTGATTGTCTAAATTCCACTCTAATATATATTTTTTTCTCTTTAGATATCACAGCCTGACATGGAATCCATCTTTCATATAAAAATCAATGAAATGTTCTGGTCATAGGAAACTATTATGTGAATTATCAAAATTAGAAGCTTTTATCCTCCTCGCATACTAGACCGGAACACTGATTGTCGACTTATGTAGTTGATGGAAGGAACGGCCTCTGTAGTTAACCATGAAGGAAACAAAATGAAGACGACATTGGAACAATAAAAACGGGCGGTTGAAAAAATTCTCAGCCATTACACCACCCCCGGAGTAAATCTTCCTCATAGATCATTATTTACGCAGTGTTTCTAACATTAGTTAACCATAATATTTTCTTTTTTAATCCTAATGTGAAAATTGAAATAAACTCCATTCTTTTGGAAAATATGGTAAAAGCTTCACTTAGGCTTTCCAGCGGAATTTATAAATCGTCGTGTGCAATTCTTCGTTATTGTTATTTGTTCATATTAACCCTTATAGTTTCACCTGGAGATACTCGACTATAATATTGGTGAGAACTCGCACATTCTTGGCGCGCACGCCTCGCTTGAAATGGGAAACTGCAAATTTAGAAGCAACATCTTCCACAATTAACTGAAAAGGAAATAAAAACTATTTATTTTCCTAGAAAAAAAAAACAAATATTAATGAATATTTATAGACTGTTAAAATCATTTATAGATATTTATATTAGTTGTTTGTTTGCATCCACCAAACGTCAAAATGTCTACACCAGTTAGGCCAAAATTTTGTTGTGGCAACGAAGCCAAGGAACGGTTTATGGACGGCTGAAATTGAAAATTTTGACCGAAAAAATGTGAACTCTTACGATATTTGAATATCCCTTTATTATAACAGAATGTTTCGCAAAATATTTGTTTTGAGACAACGATAAAATAATGGCGAATTTGAAAGCAATAGTTATAGGATAACATGCAGGGGAGATTTATGATTATCTAGTTTTACAATCTTTACACTACCTGATTGTCTAATCCGTTAATAATCTGTGTAACCCCGAGTAGAACACCTGATGCGTGGGAGTTTAAACTAGAAATAAAATAATCAGCAAACTATGAAATGAATCTTTGCCACAAACGTAGATTTTCCAATCCCCATATCTTTGCAACCTGTTAAACCTTTGATATTTCAAACTTAGATTTATTTGATCTAATATAATTGAAATATAAAGGTAAACGACATGGAATTGCAAAGATTTAGGGATTAGAAAATATGAGTTTGTGGCAAAAACTTAATTCTTTTATTTGAAATCATATTAATATCATAAAAAAACAAAATTGATTTCTTCAGAAACAAAATTGATTTCTTCAGAAACAAAATTGATTTCTTCAGAAACAAAATTGATTTCTAGAAAACAAATTAAATTCAATAGAAATCAAACCGATTTAAAAAGAAAAATGAAATCAGAAGTTTGCTTCAAATTAAGACTCGATTTATTGGTTTTTAAAGATTTCTTAAAAGTAACTCTTAGATCTTTAAATTAAGCAAAGTTATGTAATTCAAGAATTCTCAAATTCAGTATTTGACCTTGTAAATGTGAAAAAATCTTTTCTCTTTAAATATTTTTCAAACCTTGTAAATGTTTGCTTAGGCGTACATAACAAGTGTTAAATCAATATGATGGAGGAATTTTTGAAGAAATTGTTCTCAGAGGTTGAGATAAATACACATTACAAGTTGTATTTAGTTTAAACTATTTTGCGTAAATTTTTAAAGCAATTACAGGTCGGTTGAAGGGGGACGTCTCCCCTGGAAAATATTTGAGAAAGCAGACCCTTTTAGACCTTCGATTTTGATTTCCAAGAAAAGATTCCAAAAAATGTTTGGCCTGCAGGCGACAAAATTTAGATTTTTATATAAGTATACTTTTTTAACATTCAATTGTAAATTTAAATTTTAACAACATTTTTTAAAAGGGCAGTGAATTTATTCTCTGGCTGATGTATCTTCTTTTGCACTTATCATACATCTGTTTTCTGTGGGGGGGGGGGGTAATTCAAATATTACCCCCCCCCTGGAACTACGTAAGCCAACCCTGACAAAGCTAAAATTGAATATTTAAAAAAAAGACTGAAAATAGTTTGTTTAATGCTTAAGTTTGTAAGTTAATTAACCACTTCTGTCATAAACTTTGTGAGGGTTAATTGGTTAAAGAAAAAAAAAATAGCATATGATGTATTTTAGAAAGTAAAGTGATACCGTGGACTTTTTCTTAGTTCATCTTCACGCAAGGTCGCCAGGAAACCAAAGTATTGAGATCTTTAAAAAAATTATAATTTTTGTATTTCTTAACAATTTTGTATTATCATGTGTGTATATTATCTATTTATTTTACCTGAACTCAGGGTAATGTTTAAACATCCTAAACAGTAAAAAAATGATTGAATGAACAAAAAAATATTGATTTATCATGATAAAAAACAGAAAACAATTTATTTCGCTTTTTCGTTGATATGTTGATACGGTTCACCAAATAATTGATGAAGGTTTCTTAAGAAGCAGAAGGTTAAAATTTGGGGGCACCAAAAAATATTTATACATTTTTAAATGCTCTTGCCATGTATCCATGGTTCAAAAATATGTTTTTAAGCAGAAAGTAGATGAATCTAATAAGATGCTCTCAATAAAACAGAAGAACCCAGCAATGTTTGCCATCAGTTCATGTGAACAAAACAAAAAACAACTTTCATTTCTGGAAAGTATATTTTCAAAGAATATATTCAATATCCCAGGAGAAATATTTTTGAGGGCAATTAAGCATTTTATTAAAAAAAATTCAAATGGTGCATGGCGAAATATTTTTTAGAAATTGATGATTTAGAACAGGGTTGATCAAGAAGATTGTTACATAAAGAAATCAATGTAAGAATTTCAAACATATGGACACAGGATACGCATGGTGAAGTCAGATATTACAATAATACAATTTGTATGCTAGAATTATAACATTTGAGTATACGGTGACAGGAGTAAAGATTAAATACACCGATTTTAAGATTGAATTAGATTCAGAATTTATTAAAAATGTAGATATACCAGAACGAAACGACGAGTCGAGATAAATACACATTACAAGTTGTATTAAAGTTAAACTATTTTGCGTAAAAACAATTACTAGGCGGTTGAGGGGGGGGGGACAAAATTTAGATTTTTATAGATATACCATAACGAAAGGACGAGTTAAAAAAAGCAAATCTAGTTTTAAAACTAATTTTACCTGAGAAATATGTTGATTCCATGTCCCCCTGTATCCTCTCCAACTATTGTCACCCAACCAGATTTTATCTCACAAATTTCCTCCCTGGATACATTACACGGTGTTTAAAAACCAGGATCAATGCTAGATTCAATAATAAAAATGTTACTTCGGAATTCTTATGTTTAGTGAATCTCACTTTAAAGCCTTTTTTAAGGAGGATTAGAAAATATTCGGTATCTCAAATAAGAACAAAACTGACAGTCGTTGATACAATATTATTAGTGGTATTGTACGTATATTCGGTATCTCAAATAAGAACAAAACTTACAGTCGTTGATACAATATTATTAGTGGTATTGTACGTATATTCGGTATCTCAAATAAGAACAAAACTTACAGTCGTTGATATATTTTTATTAGTGGTATTGTACGTATATTCGGTATCTCAAATAAGAACAAAACTGACAGTCGTTGATACAATATTATTAGTGGTATTGTACGTATATTCGGTATCTCAAATAAGAACAAAACTGACAGTCGTTGATACAATATTATTAGTGGTATTGTACGTATATTCGGTATCTCAAATAAGAACAAAACTGACAGTCGTTGATATATTTTTATTAGTGGTATTGTACGTATATTCGGTATCTCAAATAAGAACAAAACTGACAGTCGTTGATACAATATTATTAGTGGTATTGTACGTGCAATTAGGAAGTAAAGTACCAGTCAATTCTAAAATGTTGAATATGTCTCAACACAAGAATAGAATTTTAAAAATGAATGCAATATGTGTGTGAAAATTAACTAATTAATTGTAGTGGAACTAACTCTGGAACTATGGTTCAAACGGTCAACACTTCATCATCGTTTTTAATAACTTACAACGTTTTTTTCGGAGGAATTAAATTAAAATATTTTTTGCAAAAGTTTTTACAATATATTATAAATGAAAGGTTACGAGTCCTAAGGTTAATAGTCTTAATTTAGACATAATACCATTTTCAAAGTATGGAAAACGTGCACAATCTTCCCATCCTTGTATTTATGAATTATGAATAATACAATATTAACTGGATGTAATGTGATCTGCCTACTCCCTTAGCTTGTTTATCCTGCAAAACCTTGATGTTTTAGGTCGAGGATAGGTACATGTATTGATCCAGAAACCAAGCCAAGGTTATTTAATCTGGAAAAAAACCTTGGGCCGAATTAAATGAATTTGAATTGCCTGCCGCCTGTTCAAATTTGAATCAACGATTTAAATCTTAACTTGATTTTTACCTTTCTATCGTTGATTCAAATTTGAGCCGGTAGTAAGTAGTTCAGTGAGTTCAGAAGTCAGAACTTTTGAGCTATTAACCTCTTGATCAAGCATTGATCTCATCTTATGCAACCTCCGGAATACCTTTTTTGTGGGATTTAGCATTGATTCTAAAAGGACCCCAATTGAATTTCTAGATCAAGCGTTCAAGGTTAATGCTTCTGAACACAAAAGTCATATCTGAGAGGTCATATTCCTGGATCAAGTAATTATCCGTACCCAGTGCAGTCGTTAACAGTTTAATCTTATCTTTTATTTTACGCCTAGAAAACTTATGATTCCCTCTCATTAACTAGATAGATGAGATGAACCTAACTATTCGCATTAATTACGTAACAATCATGAAAGTATGAAAATATGAAAATTCTATTAAAAAGATTCTCACTACAATCACAACGGTAGCCTGGAAGTCTCAGTCTGATAATTTCTCCATTGTCTCTGAAGCAAAAATGCTCAAGTCTCTTGATACCTAATTCCTTGTTGATCAGACAAAAGCTTTTAAGAGTACCGGTGTTAAAGAAAAGAAATATTTTGGTAAATATTATATCCAAAGAAGCACTGCCAATCCATGCTAAATGTCCGATTTCTAAGGTACCCTTTAAACATTTATCTCATTAAAGATGTTGAAGATAAAGCGTTGTTTTTATGTTTTTGTGAATTTCTCCGCTGTTTCTTATCAGAAAGAAATGCGCTAGTCACTCTTGCAGAAAAACCACAAATGAAAATAAATAGCTTAAATAAAAAAGCATGCATGATGAATAACTAATCATACTTCGTAGACAAAACTTTTAAGGGTTCTGGTGTAAATCGGGCATTGCCATCTTTGCATGGAGGGTCACTTGAAATTACACTTACAGTTTCTTTAAGCCAAAATTGGTGCAAGAATCGTTGATTGTCAAACTTTTAATGAACCGAAAGAAATTTACACAGTTAAAATAAATTAATAATAGAAAAGGTCGTCTTTCTAACAGTACCTGGTGAGAAAGTGCTCCACGTGGGAGAAATCTCCGATAACCGAATCTAATCTAAACATGAAACCAATAAGTTTCAAGTTAAATTATAAGTACGTAAACTTTTCTGTGATTAAAGATATCAAACTTTATTTTTAAATTTTCATAATTTTCATTTCGATTTTGTACAAATTATTGAGTATTTATTTTTTAATTTAGTTGTGGCATTTTTTATATATCTATGTAGCCTTACATATATCCAATATTTTTATATATCTATGTAGCCTTACATATATCCAATATTTTTATATATCTATGTAGCCTTACATATATCCAATATTTTTAATATACCAATGGTGTAGATACATTTTTAGGCAAAAATATAAAGATGAAGTAAAGAAAATTTATAAGATTTGAAAAATTTTGTAAGGTTGGGAAGTTATGAAAAGGGAAAACAATTGCTGAGTTTGGGAAGTGGAGAAGTAATAAAAGCTGTTATGGAAAAATTATGAAAGTACGTTGAAATTAAAACAGTAGTTTAAAAGTGAAAGTAGAAAAATAAAAGAACGTTCAGTCTGTTTTTTTTCATAGTTGTTTAACGTTTAAACCTTTTACTTTCTTTAAAATGATCTAGTTTAGAATATATAAAAATTTATATAAAAAAATGTATAAGACCTATGACCAAGTCAAACCTTCAGACATCAGAAATGAAAAGTTTTAGGTCATCAAGAAAGTCTGATCATGAAAGTCTCATCATGAAAGTCTGATCATGAAAGTCTGATCATAAAAGTCTGATCATGAAAGTCTCATCATGAAAGTCTCATAATGGAAGTCTCATCATGAAAGTCTCATCATGGAAGTCTGATCATGAAAGTCTCATCATGGAAGTCTGATCATGCAAGTCTTATCATGAAAGTCTCATCATGAAAGTCTCATCATGGAAGTCTGATCATGAAAGTCTCATCATGGAAGTCTGATCATGAAAGTCTGATCATGGAAGTCTGATCATGAAAGTCTGATCATGAAAGTCTCATCAAGAAAGTCTCATCATGAAAGTCTGATCATGAAAGTCTGATCAGGAAAGTCTGATCATGAAAGTCTGATCATGTGTTGTTAATAATCCTTTACCTGTATAATGCTGTGCAGTTCAGCTTAGGAAACATTTGAATCCCGCTCATTTTCAAATATTATTTTCTAATAATAATATTAATAAAAAATTAATTTATAATTTAAAAATTTTTAAAAATGTTATTTTTCTGGAAAACAAAGCAAGATATATTGTAAACTTAAACACTGAACACACTTAAAACTACGTTTAAAATATCGTACCCACTTTTAGGCAGAGGTAACACTAGTTCTACAGTATTCAAACACAGACACGTTTCAGGAATGATCATCGTTTAAAGGTGATTCAACAAATCTGAGATGTGTCTCGTTCATCATTTGTTTCTTCAGAACTGTAATTTTGTTAGATGATGAAAAATAATCTCTGACTAACGATATTAACCAAAATTATTTAACAAAATGATTTTTCAAAACTATTTAGAAAAATCATTTTTCAAAACGATTAATTAAAATGATTTTTCAAACTAATTATCAAAATGATTTTTCAAACTATTTATCAAAATGATGATTCCAATCGTTCTGAGAAATTGCATTGGTATATATTATACTAGCTTTGGAACCCAGCGTTCTAACTAAACTTTGGCGATGAAATCCAACCAATGCAACTTAAATTAAAGTAAATCTGAAAACATTTCCATGGTTCTACAGAGTTCACCCAACTAAATTTGAGGCAAATCGGTCCAGGGGTTCTTACCAACAATCTAATAGATATTGCTACTTCATATATATATTATATAGATACTTATAGAGCATACAATTTAGAGATAGGATAAACACGATAAACATATCATATACTTTATGAGCCCCATGAAAACCACAATCCTTAAATATTTATATTAAACGGGCTTCAAAACTATGCCCATCTGTACTTCTTAGGTGATTATTGTTAGCCGCCTGAGTAGTATTGTGTTTGTTTACATTTCCCCCCATAAACAGCAGTACACTTTTGTAGTGATATGAATAATCATGAGTTGCATTCCNCCCCCCGAAACTGCAGTACAATATGCACTGCATGCACTTAACCTCTTAACCTTTTACAAACGGCAAAAACTGTTAGTTTTCGAATCGATAACAAACGGAACTAGAGGTTTTGGAAAAAAATTGGGCGACTTTCGTTCTTTTTTCTGCCTAAAATTGCATGCAATACAAAGCAAGGACTAGTTACATTTAGTATTGTTAAAAGTCAGGGTTGTCGGGTAATGTTGTGAATCAGACTTGCAACTATTTAAACGGGGCGGGGTGGGGCGGATTTCTTTAAACAACTTCGACAGTCACTTTAAAGTTACAGTGCGGTGTTTAAACAATATAACTGGAATTCATTCACTTTCAGAACTTTCACTTTTAATGTCAGCCGTTGTATTTAAATTTAAACCCATGAAATTAAAATAAATTAAAAAAATTAAAGCAGCACTATTTTTTCTCTCGAAATATTCCAAAAATCCAAGAATTTAAAAAAACTTTTGAAAAAAGAAAAAACAACGTTTAAACATAAAAAACCTATGCTCATCACTCAGTACATTAGATATATTAAACATACAAAAAGTTTTTTATTTGATTGGATTGGATGACAAAAGAGTTTTTGTACTTTCTCTGTGTCCGATATCCATCCTAATAGAAAATAAGATTGGTCGAAAATTGTATTAGAAAAATATAATTAGAAGAAAAGAAAATATTCATTTGCCCCGATATTGTTTTTACAGTGCGCTTTCTTTAGTTTATTCACTTAACATTTCACTTCAGCTACACCAAAACCAGTTCAGTGCAGATTAATTCAGTTTAATCATAGATTTTACTCAAGATCCATAGGATTTTACTCAAGATCCATGGGATTTTACTCAAGATTCATGGGATTTTACTACAGATCCTGGGATTTTACTCAAGACACCGGGATTTTACTCCAGATCCTGGGATTTTACTTCAGACCCTGGGATTTTACTCAAGACCCTGGGATTTACCCAAGACCCTGGGATTTTATTCAAGACCCTGGGATTTTACTTCAGACCCTGGGATTTTACTTCAGACCCTGGGATTTTACTCAAGACCCTGGGATTTACCCAAGACCCTGGGATTTTATTCCAGACCCTGGGATTTTACTCAAGACCCTGGGATTTTGCTCAAGACCCTGGGATTTTACTCAAGGCCCTGGGATTTTACTCAAGATACTGGGATTTTACTCAAGATCCTGGGATTTTACTCAAGATCCTGGTATTTACTCCGGACCCTGGGGTTTTACTCCAGACCCTGGGATTTACTCAAGACCCTTGGATTTTACTCCAGACCCTGAGATTTACTCAAGACCCTGGGATTTTATTCCAGACCCTAGGGTTTTACTCCAGATCCTGGGATTTTACTCCAGACCCTGGGATTTACTCAAGACCCTGGGATTTTACTCAAGACCCTGGAATTTTACTCCAGACCCTGAGATTTTACTCAAGATCCTGGTATTTTACTCCAGACCCTGGGATTTTACTCAAGATCCCGGGATTTACTCAAGACCCTGGGATTTTCTCATGACCCTGGGATTTTATTCCAGACCCTGGGATTTACTCAAGACCCTGGGCTTTTACTCCAGACCCTGAGATTTTACTCCAGACCTTGGGATTTACTCAAGACCCTGAGATTTTACTCAAGATCCTGGGGATTTACTCAAGACCCTGGGATTTACTCCAGACCCTGGGATTTTACTCAAGACCCTGGTATTTACTCAAGATCCTGGGATCTAACTCAAGACCCTGGTATTTTACTCAACCCTGGGATTTACTCAAGATCCTGGGATTTTGCTCAAGACCTTGGGATTTTACTCCAGACCCTGTGATTTACTTAAGATCCTGGGATTTTACTCCAGACCCTGGGATTTTACTCCAAACCCTGGGATTTACTCAAGATCCTGGGATTTTACTCCAGACCCTGGGATCTTACTCCAGACCCTGGGATTTACTCAAGACCCTGGGATTTTACTCCAGATCCTGGGATTTTACTCCAGACCCAGGGATTTTACTAAAGATACTAAGATTTTACTCCAGATCCTGGGATTTTATTCCAGACCCTGGGTTTTTACTCAAGACCGTGGGATTTACTCCAGACCCTGGGATTTTACTCCAGACCCCGGTAATTACTCCCAGAACCTGGGATTTTACTCCAGACCCTGCGATTTTACTCCAGACCCTGGGATTTTACAATTAAGACCCTGGGATTTTACTCCAGACCCCGGGAATTACTCCAGACCCTGGGATTTTACTCAAGACCCTGGAATTTTACTTCAGATCCTAAAATTTTACTCGAGACCCTCAAGATCCTGGGATTTTACTCCATACCCTAGGATATCTATTCCAGACCCTGGGTTCTTTCCTCCAAATCCTCAAAATCTGTCTGGCTCAGTTCTGCAGCTGCTTATTAGTGCCGAACTGAACTAAGTAGAACTTAAACTATGTAGAAATAAACTATGTAGAACTTAACGAAGTAGAACTGAACTGCAGTACTGAACCAAGGAGTATGGCAGGCCGCGTCAGTTGTATCTCCCTTCTATTCCATTCTCCTTGGTTCAGCACAATTCAGTTCTATGTGGTTCAGTTCTACATAAGGTTCTGCTTTGTTCAGTTCTGCATAGTTTAGTTCTACACAGTTTAGTTTTGCTTGGTTAAGTTCTACATATTTTAGTTGTAATAGTTTAATTCTGTTAGTTCAGTTCTACATAGTTTAGTTTTGCTTAGTTCAGTTCTACATAGTTTAGTTCTACATAGTTTAATTCTGTTAGTTCAGTTCAACATAGTTTGGTTGTACATAGTTTAATTCTGTTAGTTCAGTTCTACATAGTTTAGTTGTACATAGTTTAATTCTGTTAGTTCAGTTCTGCATAGTTTGGTTGTACATAGTTTAATTCTGTTAGTTCAGTTCTACATAGTTTAGTTGTTATAGTTAATTCTGTTAGTTCAGTTCTACATATGGTTTAGTTTTGCTTGGTTCAGTTCTACATAGATTAGTTCTGCATAATAAAGCATAAAATTTCAAAGAAAGTTAGATAGGACGGCTTAATTTTTTTTTTTCAAACTATGTAGTCATTTTTTATTTCGATTTGGGATATCAGAAAAGCTTCTGCACGTGGGCCATTAGCTGATTTCCCAAAAATAATAAAATGGATAATGTATTTATACTCAGTTCAAATTCAAGTGACAAGTAGTAGTCCAATTATAATTCTTTGTCATAAGAAAATATGTTCTTTGACAGCAAAGAATATTGGCCTGTAAAATAAAAAGCTTCTTTTTGTTTACATACAAGCTAGATAGAAAGCGAAGCTGCACTAGAATGTCGTCTGTATTATGATGGTCAATAGGCATATATCACCGTATTAAGATTTTTTAGGTTCAATCACTGTTTTAAAATAATTCTTGGATTATAAATGAAATTTAATGTTGTTGGGACATTAAATACAGTGGTAGTTGATTATATCAATACAATGAAGACGACTTTCGACTTCAATTTTGATTTACATAAAGCTGTAAAACAGCATGGATACACACAAATAAATATAGAAGTTAAAATAAGCTGTCAGTTAAAAGAGGATCTCTTTGATTACTTGATTAAAAAAGTCGTCTTCATTGTATTTATATAATTGTTCAACACTGTTAAAGGACAATTCATAGGCAGGGCATTTCATATATGGACATTTCATAGATGGACATTTCACAGATGGATATTTCATAGATGGACATTTCATAGATGGACATTTCATAGATGGACATTTCATAGATGGACATTTCATAGATGGACATTTCATAGATGGACATTTCATAGATGGACATTTCATAGATGGATGGACATTTCATAGATGGACATTTCATAGATGGACATTTCATAGATGGACATTTCATGGTCAGAAGATTTTAAAGACATATAATTTTATAGATAGAACATTTCTTAGATAAGCCATTTCTTCATAAATATGACAAAATATTAGATCGAACAAATGTTGAATTTATAGTTATAAGGTCCTAAAAACGGAAAATCGGTTAAAAACTGAGAGCGTGGCATCAACTAATCTGATAAAAAAAGCTGAAATGCATCATAGTGTGTCCTAAAGTTTAAACTGGGCAAAAATATTTTTATTAAATGATAAATGTTTTTGTCTGTTCCAAACGATAATTTTAAAGCTTAAAATATCTGAAATTGGTTATTTAGGAGACATCCTGCATACTTAATTTTTTTTTTCTCGTTTTTTCATTGTGAACTGTGGTCCTCCCGTTCTTGGAGAAGGTTTGGAGAAAACTAAGGAGTAAAGACACTTTTCACACTGTTCTGCTTAACAGATGAGAGACGGAGAGGATTTGGCAATCAATCAATCAGCACAGAAATGGAGATATTTTATAACAATAACACAAACAATAATCAAATCACACTTTGAACAATGGTGGAATAGAAATAATGAACTATGTAAACGATTTTGATTGTTCATGAACGAACGGTTTTGAAAAATTTTGAGTAATTGTTAACGTTTTCAGAGATTTCGTTTTTTGTTCCTATTCAGGTTTACCCACAATAGATGGGACTTCAATGACGACCTGAAACTTTTTTATATGACAATCCAAAAGCTGAATTTTAAGTTGTACCTTGAAAATCTTTTTTGATGGATAAACTGATTAATTTGACTGAAGAAAGAGAAACAAATAAAGCTGTGGGGAACATCCCGGGGGAAATCCTCTTGATATTCATAGACGCCCAGGGATCAACCCCTCCCTTAGGAAATCCTCTTGATATTCATAGACGCCCAGGGATCAACCCCTCCCTTAGGAAATCCTCTTGATATTCATAGACGCCCAGGGATCAACCCATCCCTTGGGAAATCGCCCACAACATTCTTTGTGGGTGACCCTGCAGCAAAAAACGGCCGGTTTTTTCATTTCTCTGAACGATCCATTTTTTTCGTTAAGCTTTTGTTAAATCATCTAAGGATGCTAAATCGATAGGACCAATGGCCGATTAGACTAACGTACAATTGCACATTTAAACATTATGTACATATGAACAAAATAAAAAATAATCATTTTCAAATGACCTAATTAAAATTTTTTTTTTATTTGAATACATTGGCATCATTATTTTATAAATTTGTGGCCGCAGCGCCTGCCACCTGCTTGTCTTATAGCCGTGGCCCTCGTCCCTCTCGCACCTCCTTTACTACAGCGCTTGACCCTCTAGCATGTCCTAGCCGCAGCGCTCGGTCCAGAAATCGTCGTAACCTAATCATAAAAATACATACATTTTAACTATATTATTTTGTTCATTTGAACTATTTTTTTTGTTACTTGCCACAGATCTCGGGCTCCTAGCCTGTCCTAACCGCAGCGCTCGGCCCCTTAGCCTGTCCTAGCCGCAGCGCTCGGCCCTCAAATTGTCTTAACCTAATCTAACCCTAATTGATACATTCAAACTATTTTTTGGTTCATTTGAACAATTTCATTTGAACACTTTTGTTTTTTAACTATTTTTTGATTCATTTGAACTATTTTTTGGTTCATTTAAACTATTTTATGTTCATTTGAATTATTTGTTGTATTTGTTTTAACTATATCGTTAATTGTACGACCTAACTTCATAAATTATAACAAAACTGAATTTATAGAAAAATAGTCCAAGTAAGCAAGTAATGTGTTGATTTGAACTACAGGATATGACGTCATGTCAGTGGTTCAAATGAACAATAGTTCGAACGAACAATAGTTCAAACGGTGGTAGTTCAAAGAGGTATCCACCTCGATAACTGTAATGAAGATTACTAGGAAGACGACATTCAAAAGCTGTAAATTTACAATAATCGATGGACAACAACAACTTTTTTAGCAAAACTAATCTGAAGCTAATGCAAGTGTGAGAAAAAAATGAATTTATTTTCATCTTCATTCTTTCTTTTGATATGACAAAATATTTCAAAATAGCATAAAAAAATATTCAGCAATAGGAGAAAGAAAGAAGTTGACTATCTGTTTTATTGTGATCACTTTACTTAAAGAAGAAAGTTTGATTTTGATAAATACAGGAGATATTATAGTTCCAAAATTAACACTTAGTCCATCTCTGACACTGAGTGTTAGAAATGGGCACAAATCTATAGACTTGGTTTTTGGGATCCCGGCCCATTCCAGAGTAAAAGTTGAGAGTAAAACTATAATCAATATTTTATTTAACGTGACAAGGACAACAATTCCCAATTTTAAACTTTTTAAAAAAACCAAAATTATGATAGAAGTTCTTTTTATATAAATCTCTTGACCGTTTTCAAGACAACGTCAGGTTTTCCATTTTTGAACATATCCTGAATTTGAAACATTGTCGCGTTAAAGATATACTGTTGAAAAAGATAACTTTCCAGATTTGGCCCATTTCTAATACACAGTGTTAGAAATGGGCCAAGTGTTATTTTTGGAACTAATATCCCCTGAAATATATAGAGGCTTAAATTATGGTTGTTGAAAAAAATATCTAAACATAAAGTTGGTAAATAGTTTTGAATGTCGTCTTCTATACACTGTCTTAGATATTAAAGGCTGTTTGCAGTTTATTTCGCTTAAAAAATCTGTTGCTCAATATATTTTACTTTGAAATTGATTTTACTTTAATATGACAAACAAATTAAAAAATTATGGAAGAAGACATTCTAAGCTATTTACCAACTGTCATGTTTCGTGGGACACATTTCAAAATGTGGTCTGCCTGTAATTATGATTTGTATGAAACTATTGTGTACTTTATCATTCATACTAATTTTATTTTAAATGATCAGAGCAGTAAGGAGTAAGGACCCTAAAATTTAAATAAAAAGGAATACATTCCTATTTCTTATTTGTTCAAAAAATATAAGTTTACACACTCTAGTTCTCCAACTTTCTGTCTATAAACTTTAGTTCTCCTACTTTCTGCCTGTAAACTCCAGTTCTTCTACTTTCTATATTTAAACTTTAGTTCTCTCCTACTTTCTGCCTGTAAACTCCAGTTCTCCTACTTTCTATCTGTAAACTTTAGTTCTCCTACTTTCTATCTGTAAACTCCAGTTCTCCTACTTTCTATCTGTAAACTCCAGTTCTCCTACTTTCTATCTGTAAAATTTAGTTCTCTCCTACTTTCAATCTGTAAACTTCAGTTCTCCTACTTTCTATCTGTAAACTCCAGTTCTCCTACTTTCTATCTGTAAACTCCAGTTCTCCTACTTTTTATCTGTAAACTTTAGTTCTCCTACTTTCTGCCTGTAAACTCCAGTTCTTCTACTTTCTATCTGTAAACTTTAGTTCTCTCCTACTTTCTGCCTGCAAAACTCCAGTTCTCCTACTTTCTATCTGTAAACTTTAGTTCTCCTACTTTCTATCTGTAAAATTTAGTTCTCTCCTACTTTTTGTCGTAAACTCTAGTTCTCCTACTTTCTATCTGTAAACTTTGGTTCTCCTACTCTCAATCTTTAAACTCCAGTTCTCCTACTTTCTATCTGTAAACTCCAGTTATCATACTTTCAATCTGTAAACTCCGGTTCTCACACTTTCTATCTGTTAACTACAGTTCTCCTACTTTCTATCTGTAAACTTTAGTTCGCTTACTTTCTATCTGTAGTCTCCATTTATCGTTCTTTTTATCTGTAAACTCCAGTTCTTCTACTTTCTATCTGTAAACTCCAGTTCTCCTATTATCTATCTGTAATCTCCATTTATCGTCCTTTCGATCTGTAAACGCCAGTTCTCACACTTCCTCTCTGTAATGATGTATGCATAGTAGGATAAATCAAGGAGAATTAGTTAATTAGTATAAATAATAAGATGAGAAAACAATTTTAACGACTATTTCAGGTCATTTACTTAATTCTATTTTTGCTACGTCTGAATACTTGATGCTATTATTTCATATACTAAAATGTCCTTAGGAAAGGCCGGCCTTTCCAGAAGCTCAGGGCGGGGCCAGTGGGCCCCGGACCCCCATCTAATCCGCCCCTGGATCCTTGTGTTACTTTTGAAAATAATAATTCCTGAAATTTCGAGGATAAACACAACAGATAGAAGTAAAATAAGTAGCGATCACTATCGAATTCTATTTAATCAGCCTATATAATACCCTTTCTCATTTTTCGTGAACACTTCCTTAAAAAAAAATAAAAGAAACTTCAGATATTATATTTAAATGAAGGGAAAAGGACAATAAAAGAACATATTTTTTGGGCTTTGGACGAACTGACTCTCGTTGATTTTTCCCTATAATAATTTTTAGAAACACAAGAACAAGCTCTTTAGGATAAAAAATACATCAGAATTCGTAAACAATTTCTCTAGATCGTCGTTTTAATAATAAAAACTACATTATTATTAAAAAACATTTTGCCTTTGTTATTTCAAAGTTTTGACAACATTTTTTCCTTTATTTCTCTTTTACCAAAGGGATTTTCTTTGTAATTAATTTCATTTCAAGTTTCTTTATTAAAGAGGAATATGCCCAGTCCTTACAGTACACAACTGTTCCTTGAGTAGTTCACAAAAAATTAAACAAAATTATTTTGTATTTATTATATTCATTGTGTATTATTACTGAACATATACTGAACACTATAGTTCGGTGTATGGTGCACTAATAGAACAAAAACTATTATTTTTTCATAAAAGTCGAACGACTGAAAGCATTTCAAAAATAAAAACATTTTGCTGAGAAACTTAGTATTTTTAAATTTTCTTTTTAATTTCAAACAAAATAGTCATATTTCTAAATGTGTTCGCAGCAAGGTTAGGGTTTCTATAATATAGTACACTAGCTCACAATCAAACATAATTAAGTAGGTTTCTATCACAGTTTACCAATAGCATTGAGAAGAACTAGAACTAAGGAAAGATAGAGGTTTGTTTACATATTTTACTATGACGTAACAGAACAATTTTAGAACTGGTTTAATTGTAAACAAACAAGATTTTTTGAACATTTTCTACAGGACTTGTTTTCTGTACAGTTACAACCATACTGCCCGTACCGTGTCTTGTTTCCTGTACAGTTACAACCATACTGCCCGTACAGTGTCTTGTATATAATCTTTGTTATTATTTGAAATAAATCTAGTTTCTGAGCTGTCCTAGGCGTCAGAGAAATATGTAAAAATGTCCTCTTTTTAGTTCTACCTTCAATGAAAACATCATATTTTAGAATGCATTCAAAAATTTTCAAACTTAGTTAAATTTCTAATGGAATTGAGTCTTTGCCACAAATTCTTATTTTCTATAAATCCCTATATCTTTTTAACCCGATATGTATGTCGTAGACCTTAGATGTTTAAAACTATGAATTCTGTTAGATCAAATAATTTAGGTTAGAAATTTCATAGGTGTAGGCCATTAGGTTGCAAATATAAAGATTAGAAAACTTAAGTTTGTGGCAAAGACTAATAATTCCTTTATCATAAATAAATTTGTAATGTAAAGTGGCTATTTTTAGCCATAATATTTCATTTAATATTTCAAATCATGCAAGTTACATTTTTTTGCTATAATAGTTTTCTTAATAAAATGATATGGGGGGAATTTTAATTTTGTTCTTCCTAACATATATTTTCTATACATTTATGTATATATATCTATATAAGACGTTATATTATACTAATTTACTCATTTTCATATCGTTGTTAAAAAGAACTTCGTTAAATTCTTGACTTTTCAGCATTTGAAATATTGATATAACTATTCATTAAGTTTTATACAGAGTGGTTACATTGTATTACTTTACTTCTACTTTAAACAAATCTGCATCATTTTTAAAATTTAAATAAAATTTTCGAACCTTTTTCGTGTATTTTGCTTCTAGCTAAACATACACACATCTTATTTTTTTCAAAACTATTTAAATGTAATTTTTTTGACATCCTAAATATTGGTTGAAAATAAGATTTAAGGTTCTCTTTTTCCTAAGATAAATAACTAGTGAGGATTAAGGCAATATTGCTTGACCTCGCTACGTATATATTTAATCCTAAATGTTTGCAAAATGATCAAGACTGTTGTGATCTACTTGGTGAATCTGACAGTGTACATATAGTCTCTATATCACGAGGTAGACCATCAAGAGTTGTCTCATTCACATTACTGTTTGTATATGTTACTAAACCACAGGAAGCAGACTGGGTTAAAGTATTCTTGAGATAGTCCAGGGAATCTAAACCCGGTTCATCCTCTGCTATTGGTTGAAACAGACAATCTGATCCCTGCTGGGCCAATGGAAGCCCTACTGTCGGCATGTAAGGTTTGCCATAAGGTGCTCTTCGAAACCCAGTCAGAGTATCTCCGTGGGAAAATCTCTGCTTCTGTAATATTTGTCTTTTCTGCAGCAGTTTATGCTGCAGCAGTTGCTGTTGCAGGGCAAGATGCTTTGTGGGGGGAAAGTAAACAAAGTTTTCAGGCACACTTATCCGCTTAGATATACCAGCTCTTCCTGAAGGTTTACCGTCTTCAGTTTTTGATTCTGAAAACAGGTTTTTCAATTTAAGTGCTTCCTCTCGAACTTCCTGGAGTTGAATCATTCCCCCAGTGTTATCTTGCTCATAGAGTTTTTGTTGGAAAGCTACTATACCTTGAGCAACCAAACCATCCGATGCTCTTCTACCTTCTCTAAAGTGAACTGGAGATCTTGTGAGACTGCGATCATATGCTGATCCGCTTGATAGGAGATGAGGAGCTATGGGATTGTATCTACTGACTCCTCTATACATTTGAACCTGGGCTTGGTCTGGTTGAAGTGTAGAACCAGACTGAGAACAGGAGGGTAAGCTCTGGGTCCATCCTGAGTCTAGGTTAGAGCTTCCAATACTTTCGCAATTGCTAGATGAGTTACTAGCAGCACTGCTACTCAGATATTCCTTACCATCTTCCACTTTCATTCTACTTCCAGCAGTCTGTGGAGCAGGTCCTCCTTTCAGACATCCAGTAGAAGAATCGGATAATGTGGAATCTGAAAAGTTTAGTTCTACTCCTTCATCCACAGAGGTTTTTATAGAACGATATATGCTACTGTGATCCACTCCTTCGATCTCAGATAGCTTCCGCACAAGCTTATTCATCTGATGTTCTTTCTGCCCGAGACAAGCCCGGGGAAATGCTGGTGGTCGTTCCACTGTAGGAGTTAGTTCCCCGCAATCCTGGCTGCTAATACCGCTATCCCCACTATCCCTACTGCTCCAGGGTCCTAGGCTATTACTAGGGATATTGCCCTGGACTGGATGTGCGAAATTCTTTCTCCGGGTCCTAAGTCGAGCACACTTGGCACAAGAGGTGGTGCTAGTCGTATTTTCAAGGATTTGTTGCCCGCAAGTGATGCAGGTGAAGTCAGTCTGCCCCATTCCACTACGCATTTGAGAAGATGATCTTGACGCCTCTTTTTCTGATTCGCTTGTGGTTCGAAGGCGAAGGCTTTGAAGGTTCTCCGTGCAAGGAATTCCCTTCAGGGGCTGTTCAGCTATTGTACTTGGGCGCCTTTTCTTCACGTCAGTCGGACCTTTTCCCACAGACTGTTTCTGCTGATTTAGTCGCTCCACAAGTAAATGGTAAATAGCTGAGTAGTGATCATACCAGTCCTTCATCACAGACTGAAATAAAATAAAATTTTTCATTTGTAGGTCTTTAGTTACATTTTAAAGATATCCAACTTTCAAAGATAAAGATAAAAGGTTTTTAAGTTCAAATTAGAATATAGACTATTTTTTTATCTACAATTTGTTGTTAAGATTTTCATTATTTGTATCTTTTTTGTCCTGTAAATTTCCGTTCTCACAAGCTTTTTCTTGAAGGAGCCCCCTGTGAAATGTAAGTACGTAAAATTGAAGAAATAAGTTGCGTAGTAATTTGTTTCCATTTTAAAGATTACTTTTCAACATGATTTCTTAGTAGTAAATGTTCCGAAGAAAAGCTAGTCATCAGCTAAACCTTCACTTTATTCATCAAATTGAATAACGTTATAGTTCCATTATGATTCAAAGTGTTGGTCACAAATTTATAAAAAAAAAATCATAAGTTTTTGACAAAAGGAAATCTCAAAACCCAAACAAATAAACAACAGTTTATTTTTCACAATAATTTTCTCTAAAAATAAGACGTAGTGTACTTAAAAAGTAAGCTTTTGGCTCAAAAAAGATTATGTTGATATTTATAAGCAGAAAGTCTATGCTTATTGTGTAAAGTTCCCCCTCCCCCCCATATCTAACACTCATTCATTTCATGCAATTTAAACATACATCTGATCTCAATGTTTCTTTTATACTTTTAGCTTGAACAACTTTATCTTACACCGCAGCTTATTGTTTACTCTCTTATCTATATTAGATTCTTTATTAAAAATATCCGTATCAATTATTATTTGCTTTAGCCAAAAAAAAACTTAAATGTAGAAAATATATAAAAAATTGTGATATTTTTAATTTTTTGAAGATGCAGTTTATGAAAAAATAAAATACTAATCCTTGTTTGGTAAAAATAACCCCCCCCTCACTTAAATACTGTATCCGCCCCTGTTAAGGCGCAACTGTAGTTATTTGCTAAAGGGGGTTTATCATTTTTTAGTATTAGGAAATCTTAGAATTTCAAATCTTTCACCGTTCGCCCTATTTATCCTCAGTAGACTTCTAGTTTTTTTCTCACAAAGATGACTACCCTCCTCCCCCCTTGAGAAGCTAGGCCCCCCTTACCCCTAATTTTGATATTTTCATAACTTTTTCCTCTAGTGCATATTTTAAGGATTCTCAAATACAATAGCAACCTAAATAGTTTCCATTTGGAAATTGATTTATTTACTAATATCTGAAGAATCCGTATATTTCACAAACACAAATTCGAAGACCTTTACTTTTCAAACTACTAATTCTGTAAGATCAAATGATAAAAGTTAAAAATATCAAAGGTTTACATTTTAAGGTTGTCAAGAGTTTGCGGCAAACATTAATTTTCTTTCGTATTACAGTTTTAAATATGCCATCAAAAATGTGCATTAGTTTGTGGCCATAACAAATCTTATAAAAGAAATCTTGCATAATGCTTTTAAAAAATCATTCGTAGCTGCAGAATTTAAAGGGCAAAAAAAATATTTTTTTTTTTTGTGAAAAATTTAATTCTGGATAATTTAGTGTCGTCGTTGACGTTGAATTCTTAATACTTTTTAAATAATGTTAAATCCGACCTCTTTTGTTCTAACTGGATCTATTCCCAGAGACTGCATCAGTCTCAAGATCTGCTCGTTTACAGGAGCTCGGTTTAGCTCATCAGTGTCAGGAGCTAGGTTCAGCTCATCAGCATCAGGAGCTAGGTGTAGCTCATTAGTCTCAGAAGATCTGTTCAGCTCATCATTTAAACTGTCACATTGAGCTCGGGAAACGGGAACCTAAATGATATATTGGGATCAGGATGAAAGATCGAAACCACCCGCTACATTATTTAATACTATCTAATACATTATAAAAATAAATGTTCCATCAGCATCTTGAAAAATAAAAGATTTTTAGCCTAAGCTACCTTTGGGATACCAATGGGTTTTCTTAAAAAAATGTCAGCCAATTTGGTACAGCCGTTTCACCAGCTACAACTTACATGTAAATATATATATATATATATATATATATAGGGCGAAGAGCTTAATCACATTATAGATAAAGCTAATTTTTATGAAATATAAAGGTTAGAATTACCGTTTCTTTAATTCAGTTTCTAAATTCAGAAGTTTAATTCAGCGGTTATGACGTAATCAAAATTAATTATGACGTCCAATATTTCAATTCTTGTCAACTTCAATATTAGATAAAGGATTTGCAAACATTTTATTTTACTACTGGTAAAGGGGAAGTATACAAAGAACTTCTAAAATGTTTATGATGTTTGATTTACCCTGTTGAAATGGATTTCATTAAAATATAATTTCAGGTTTTTTAAGACTAGCAAACTTAAAGAATAGTTTTGACCGATATACAAAATAGCATCTGTAACTCCAAGAATGTTATAAATGTTATAAAAGTTTTCAATCTTATCTTCTTTCTTTAAATGAAGTAAGAACCAACAAATTTTGGTGTAAACTCAAAACTAGATGAGATCCAAGGTCACAAAGTCATACCAGTATTTTGAAATAATTTGATATTTTCCTTTTGCTAAGATTTGGGCGAAGGGGCCTAAATATATGATTCGAGTTTTAGATTAGACATTTTCCACTAAATTCAGATTTTTTCTCATTGGTGTAACATTTCAAGTTATTTTTCCCCTGAATAATCAACCCAGCCAAGAAAGTAATTTTATCATAAAAATAATAATTATCATATTACATCGTTTCTTCCTACAATTAGTGTAGATTACATTTTGATCAAACGAAAATTATCCAGGATTTAATAGAATACTCGGAGAAAATCATTTTTACATAAGTTTTGCATTGCTTTCATAAAATTTCAGTGTGCACATGGAGTCATGCATGTTTTATTTTCATCAAAACGTTATGAGTAAAATATCGTAAAGGGACGAGGACAGATCTTGCTCATCGAAAAGTACAAATACAAAGCGCATGGTTACTTGATCCCCCATCGTTCGTTCTCTGTTTGTCCTAATTGTCCTAATTACTAGCCTTGTCGGTCGGAAGGCAAATCTAACCAATCAGGAGATAAACTTTGAGCAGTATACACACATGAATATTTTACACAGTAAAACTGAAAAATGTACTATTTCAATATATAACACCTTAAACTAAGCTTTCGGTACATGCTGCGTTGATGTGCAGTACACTGACCGGAAGAAAAGTGGGGTTTGGCGGAGAGGAATTCATTGCTTATTTCATCCTTTCAAACATTTTTTCCTTCCCCCACTTCAGCCTATTTTATCTGGGCCTGCATCCAAGCACTGTTCTTGATTTACCTGGGCCTGCATCCAAGCACTGTTCTTGATTTACCTGGACCTGCATCCAAGCACTGTTCTTGCTTTACCTGGGCCTGCATCCAAGCACTGTTCTTGATTTGTTGTAAAGAATATCGTTTACTAGGGTCAACTACAAGGATACGACGGACCAGTGTTTCACATTCTAAAACAAAAAGCACGGTGAAAACAAATATACAAATAAAAAATGATTACTAAAATTATATTAAATTTTAAAATAATGAATAATATGTATCTACTAGGGGGGAGTGTCGGGATACAAGGATCACATTTTTTCTTTATATTACAATAAAATGTTACGATTTGTTACGGTAACATATCAATATACACGCAGACTAGACATCTATTCTACGTCTCTGCTTAAAGGCGGTGTCTGGCTAGACTTGGCAGTTTAGCTGAGAATGCAGCATTGTAGAGCAATTTCTTAGGATTCATTTGAGACCTATGAGACGTTTTTACAGTGCATGTTTGTTCAACAAGAGCGAAATACAATCCTTGAAAACATCATTGATTATTAATTTTGAAGGAATTATTTTGAGAATCGGTTTTTAAATAATGATTTAAAAATAATAAATTGGTCACCTGAACTCATGAAAAATGGAATTCTAAATCTGCCGAATAGAATTCTCTCCTTGAGAAGAGGTAGAGAAGCTCCGTCAAAAGGCAGAGCTCCACACACCAGAACATACAGTACTACACCCAAACTCTACAAAATATAGGGAGTCAATAAATAGTTTGACTAGTGTCCGTTGTTTACTTCAGAACATTCTTTTTTCATGAAACTCTTTTACATGGTATTTTCTTGTTCGGCCTCATTTATCAAATGTTTTCGGAAACACGTTTTGTTCTAGCCTCAATACACAATGTAAATAATTCTACACCCATATCAACATTAAAACATTTTCCCAGACTTAAATAAAATGACTTTTTCTTTTACCCTCTTGATTATGATTATCGTAAAATACGTCCTACTGCATCCGACGAACTGGATTTTTTTTGTTAAAAATAGATAAATTAGGCTTTGGGCAAATACCATGTTCAAGTTAACATTTTTCGCCATTTATAAATGCTTATTTAAATGTGTCTCATAGCTAATAGTTTCTGCTAAATTTGAGATATATATATATATATGCATATATATAGCTAGTCAATGCAGTCTAGATATATATATGTATGTTTATTGTTTAAGGATCAAGAAATATATAATTTTTTTTTACAGTTTGGTAGTTAATTGGAAAACTACTTGGTAGTATTTATATCACTAGTGTTTTTTAGAAACTAATCAAAGAGCGATGATTTTATTGCAATTTTCCTTTTCCCCCTTTTAATAATTTAGTTTTATTTTCATTGAAAACAATAAAAAATGTAAATTACCCAAATATCTATTTCAGGTCCTTTGTACGCTTTCCCCTCAAAGACCTCAGGAGCTGCGTAGGGTGGGGATCCGCACCAGGTTTCAAGATGGCCGTCCTCCCGGTAGAAATTAGAGAACCCAAAATCCGCAATTTTAATATTCATATCCGCGTCTAGTAACAGGTTTTCGGCCTTTAAATCACGATGAACAACTTTCCTGAAAATAAAAAGAATGGCATTTTTACAATAACCAGTTGATTTGAAGTAATTAAACTAATAATTTCAATTTACTCGCGTTTTGGTCTTATCATCAACAATTATATTTTACATTTTTAATTAAAACATATTCGAGAAAAAATATGAGAGAAAAAAGTAAAAGCTTTTGTTTTTAATTGTGATCGAAAGTCATTGCAATACGCGACATCCCCTCTTAGCCAGATTAATGTTGTAATTTTAAAAAGACCCTTAAAAGATTTAAAGAAAACACAACGGTACCCTTGAAACCGCTATTAGATCAAAAATGTGAAAGATTTTGTCTTTTTCCTTGATTGAACAATTTCCTCTCTGTTTCTGTAGGAAGAAATCCGTAAGTTAGCTTTACAGAGAAACATGAATTGAAATGAGTACATTTCTAAAAAGAGAAATCATGGACAATTTGTCTACTATTTTGATTTTGTCTACAGTTTTCTTACACGAAAGAACATTTAAAAACGTTTTTACCTTCTATGACAGTATTCAACAGCTTCGATTATTTGCCAGAATTTGTTTCGAGCCAGAGGTTCAGACATTCTTCCGTACCGAGCAATGTATTCTAAAATTAAAATATTTAGTTTTTGATCTTTGATTAAAAAAAGTTTTAAAAAATGCACATACCGAAAATTTCTCCGTTGGGTATATACTCAGATACTAGGTAAAGCATTGATTTGGTTTCCATCACCTAGAAATTCAAATCTAAGGAATTTATTCTTTGTCATGCTCACAAACTCAAATTTTCTAACCCTTATATCTTTGCAACCCGATGTTGTAGAACTTAGATATTTCAAACTTTGAAATATGTTACCTTAAATAATCTAAGTTTGAAATATCAAAGAATTGCACTATCAGGTTGCAACGAAATAGAGATAGAAAAATCGAGTTTGTTGCAAAGACTTAATTCCTTTATCTATAGAATATAATTTCAGCTAAAGAATCATTAACGACACTGGAAACTTTAAACATCGTTATTAAACATTTTTTTCTTGTAGAACTATTAAAAAAAATGTCTTAGGTTAAAAAATCTTTTAAGAAGAAAACTCAGCAATAAGCAACATTTTTGCGGAATATTTTTTTTTAAATTGGCGTATTTTCAAAAATTTCATGTGTCGACATTTTTTCCCAGGGTCAGAATTTAATGAATTGGAAAGAATTCTCTGAACTACCTAACGTTGGTTCAAATCACAGATTCAAAGATAAAAATTCATGAATATTTGAATCGGTGGTTCCATGCTCAGCGACTTCTCCAATTTCTTTAAATTCGAACCCAGACAAAAAATTTCAAATTTAAACATACATAAACATTCTCTTGGGTTAAATAAGTTGGAAAAAAATGGGGCTGATCTAGGTTCAGCCGTTTCGACGTTTATTGGATACAAACAAAAAGAACAAAAATCAAATTATAAATGTATGTTACCTGATACAGTTTTACTATGTTAGGATGTGAGATCATCTTTAATATTTTCACTTCTCGGTAAACCTGCCAAACAAACAAATTTACGTTTATAAAATAGTTAATTTCTCTTTAGACAACCATTTTTAGATAATTTTAGGATTATAAATCATGTCTCAGATTCAAAATTAAGATTTATAATTTCCAAGAAACTGAAATATAACCAATTGTATATCCATGAATGTATGAATGCAATCAATTATTTTTCTCAGGTAGGCAACCTTTTGTTCCAATCGTGTTTCTTTTTTCAAATTCTGTTTGGAGATTTTCTATTTTTAACCTAACTTAAAAAATTAAAATGCTCGGTTAATTTCCAAATATTCCACCTCGACCTTTGACCACATACATAAATAGTTAATGAGAGTTTATTTTGGTAAAACTATTCATTTCTTTTCCAGAAAGAAAGCTGCAATTCATTGGAAAAATAAATAAGAAATGAACCAAATTAGCTAATTTTCAAACAACGTATCACAATTCACAATCTTCATTATTTTCAAACGGTCAGATAACAATGACGAAATTTTAAGAAATTGAGATTATACTAAATAAAGCCTAAATAGTATTAAAGTTTTACGTTGTCAGACCGACTTTTGACACTTATTACCAACCCATTATTTTCGTTAAAAAAATCGGGCAATTTTATCTCTTTAGAATTGTGCACAACTACTTTTTCGGAAAATAAAAATTTTGAAAATTTTAAAAAAGAAGTGCTTTATAGTTCTGAAATCTATTTGTCTGGGCTACAATTTTTCTTTCCAGTGAGGTCAAATCAAAGGCCAAGGCGTTCGACACTTCGAAGTCTATCCATTCGTAAACATTGATGCAACTGTTCAAAGCAGTCTGGATCTATAGTGACAGGTTCCCTAGACCAATTTTGGAAATCTTGTGAATCCTTCCTGTACACTAAATTATTAACTACCTTGGCAAGATTACAGGTATCTAGTTTACACTTGTCAATGATCTTTATTGCAACCTAAAATATAATTAGTTTAGATCTTCTGCATAGTTTTCAGGACGACCGAAAACAAACATTGTAAAATCATTAAACATTTAAAAATGAAAGTTTTTTCTTGGAATGAGAAGAATGTAATTTATCCCTGCATTTTGTGTATGTTAAAGTTAAAGAAACATCTGTAATTTTATTGCCCTGATGTCAGCCTTCAGTATATGAGTCAGATTCAGGATACTATTAAACACAGTATTAAATACTAGCTTTAAAATTTAAAAAAAATGTTGATCATCCAAAATATCCAATATATCCAATTTATCCAATATATTTAATATACCCAATATATCAAATATATCCAATATATCCAATATATCCAATATATCCAATTTATTTAATATATCTAATTTATCCAATATATTTAATATATTGGATATATCCAATATATTTAATATATTGGATATATCCAATATATTTAATATATCCAATATATTCAATATATCCAATATATCCAATTTATCCAATATATTTAATATATCCAATATATATAATATATCCAATATATCAAATATATCCAATATATCCAATATATTTAATATATCCAATATATATAATATATCCAATATATCAAATATATCCAATATATCCAATATATTTGATATATCCAATATATTTAATATATCTAATTTATCCAATATATTTAATATATCCAATATATCCAACATATTTAATATATCCAATAAATCCAATTAACTTCAAAACTTACGCACCTGCAGTTTCGATCGCTCAGATTTTACGCTTATATAAGTTAAAAAATTAGAGTGCAGACGGCAGGAAAATTTTTTTTATTAAAATGAATACAATGGTATTGTTAGCGTATAGAAAAATCTAATTATTTTTAATTTTATTAAGAATATAAAATCTTGTAGTTAGTCATAGGTTTTACTAGAAAATGCAAAATTAAGTGTAGAAAGCCTGCGTAAAATTATTATTTTTAAATTTTAAATAATTAAAATTAGTTAAAATTTAGGTAGAAACACAACTAAGATCTGTAAAATTTTTTTTTTGATCCACCATTACAAGTGTCACCGTTGTCAAACTATGAGTCTTTTATTTTCTCGGATTTGTGTGTATTAACATGCATTATTGTTGGTCGATGTCGTAACTGTGAGAAAAACATGTTTTTTTACAGCAATGCAACAAGAGAAAACAAACCTTTTTGTAAACTAACATATATTCATAGTTTTATTAAGAAAATAACTCTCTGTGCCGCTATTTGATCTCTTGATTGTTTATATTTTTTGGTTTCAATCAAAATTTTGTGCAGGCCAAATCTTTAATATTTGACCGGTCACAAACCATCCATCGGATACCCCAAAAAGCTGGGCCTGATTGGTTCAGCCGTTTTAATACTTGTCAGATAAAAACAGATAAGCCAAATATATAAATACAAGTCAGTTATTGAAACAAATTGGTCAGTATTTATATTGGATCAATTTTGATTTTCTAAACATTTTCGGGAATATTTGTTAGTTTTTGTTTGTTAAAACATCATCGATAAAAAGTAAATATTTCCAAATTGGAATTTTGAAAATGTTAAAGGAATAACAAAAGAAAAAATATTATAAGAACAAAGTATAAAAACCTGTGTTTTTGTAATCCTATGTTTTGCTAGTTTTACCACAGCAAAGTTGCCTCTCCCTATTGTTCGTTCAATCTCGTAGAAACCAACACGTAGGGTAGAACCAGACTCAGTCTAGGGTATCATTATTTTTATTGTTATCATCATTTTGTCTTATTCTTTATATTTTATCATTATTATTATTGTTATTATCATTTTGTCTTTTTCTATTTTGTCTTTAGATATTATATTTACCTCATTTCTGTTCATATCCGCCATGACCATTTTTAATGTCATAAAGATATAAATGAAACCATCTGAAAAAAAATTATATATCACATAACAAAATAAATATCGTCTCTTTATTGTATCCACCTTAAAAATTAAAAAAATATGTTCCCATTTCCATCAGAAAGTTACAAGTTAAATGGATATTTTGTTAGTTTACATGATTCATGGTTATCATAAGGTTTCCAAATGATGGGCCAGTTGACAAAGTGCTAATCGAAAAAACTGATTCTGTGAAAAATGAAATCCATATATTCATAAAGCTAGTGTTTTTATCAAGTAAAGGTAAGAGAATGAAGTAAATCGGAACAAAAGTTTCCGCTTGCATACTTTTTAAGTTTAAAGTGCTGAGTGCTGACTGAATTTACAGTTCGGTCCTGTGAGTTTCGATCACAATTTTATCAAATAATCGCAAATTTCGCTTATTCTCTTATGTACTTTTTTTTGTCGGCGGATGCGCTTTAAATCAAAAGTAAGCAAAGATAATTTTGTTAATTTAAAAATGGATAAATTACATATACCCAACGTAGTTAAATTACAATTGAAAAAGCCGAACGCATCTAGTCCAGGGTAAGTGAATCCATTATACTTTCTATTCAGTATTTAAGAAACGATAGACTTTATCTGGGTTGCACGATATCTAGTTCCCAAAGCAAGCGTCAGATTAATGACGCATTTGAAAATATAAACAAGTTTGCTGAAGCAATGTGCGTCAGATGTAATTAAATATATGGAACCTGGGGTTTCCAAGGATCAAAGATCATAGTTATACTTAGGCACTTAGCTCATTCATTGTTATCAGTAAAGTATAAAATGGGCTCTAGGGGAATCTGCTAAAATACTGTCATTATAATCTTATTTAAAAGTACACACATTATACATAGTTTTGTGAATTAACAAAAATAAAGTAAATTGGTTGTTCATTCTTTGTCAGTCGAAAAAAATTATCAGAATTGAAGAAAAATATTTTTGTCACTTCAACATTATTTTATTCTATTTAAAGAATTATTTTGTATGAAAGATTTGTGCCAGCAGATTAATTAAAGTTTGTGTAGACGACCGAAGAATTTAAACCACATATTTTAAAACGATTATTGAAACAGCATATGTATGACAGCAGATGTATGACAGCAGATGTATGTAAAAAAAGGGAAGAATCATCAAGTTTTCTAATAAATACAATTATAAAAGTTAGCCCAGGTCCAGTTAATTGTAATGATATTGACTTCTCAATTTTAGTTTTTTTTAGGATTTTCAAATCATTCTTCAATTCTTGCATTTGCAACCATTATGCCACGACTAGTAACATTAAGTACCCACTGGTTTAATAGTAGAACCCAGGGGCGTATTCAGGGGGGGCTATGGGGGCTAAGCCCCCCCCTAAATCAGTGAACTCTATTGATTTCAGGGGGTTTTCAGACTCCAACGGGTGCAAAGGCCNAAAAATTTAAGCCCCCCCCCTGGACAAATTCCTGAATACGCCCCTGGTAGAACCATATTTTTAAGCTCGAAAATCTAAAGGATTTCTATAGAATTTATATATTTATGGGATGCTTGATAATGATGTTGGATTTTAAGCTTGAAAATGTTTGACAAAACTTAGGCAGGCACGATATTACAACCAAGTAAAGAAATTGGGTCTCTGACACAAACACAAATTTCGTATTCCAATATTTTTGAGGCCTAGGATGGGGTAAACCATAGAAATTTCAAACTCAGATTATTTGATTAATAGTTCAGAATTATAAATAGTTGAAAATATCTAAGATCTTTAATATTGGATCGCAAAAATAAGTTATTAGAAAAACAAAGTTTGTGGCAAAGACTTAATTCCTTCAAGATGAAAAGTTTGAAATTGAAAATTTTGTACTTATTGGTTGATATTTTTACACTTAAATATAAAGCTGATATATTGCAGTAGATATTAAATATTGAAGGTTTGTGGTTGAATTGGAAACACGGAAACCCTAGTAACGCTAACTGATGGAATTCCTTTAAGAATTATAGAAACTAGATTATAAAATATATTGATTTTTAATGCAACTAAAAATAAATCTCTTCACTATACTCTCCATCTAAAAGTGACAAGGCAAAATGTCAAGTCGATTCATAATTGACAATTTTCAGATCAATTATTAAAACAAATGTAATAATTTTTTTGTTGCTATATTCATAGATTTGTGCTTAATTTCTAAATAAATAACAAAAAAAAAACACAATTAATGCAATGTATTTTTATTTTGTCCCCATTATTTCTTCTTCAAAATCCTTGTGTTAATGTTTAACTGTTAATGTTTTAATGTTTAACTGTTAATGTGTTAATATTTAACTTTTTATGTGTAAATGTTTAACTGTTAATGTGTTAATATTTAACTTTTTATGTGTAAATGTTTAACTGTTAATGTGTTAATATTTAACTTTTTATGTGAAAATGTTTAACTGTTAATGTGTTAATATTTAACTGTTAATGTGTTAATGTTTAACTGTTAATGTGTTAATGTTTA
This sequence comes from Eurytemora carolleeae, assembly GCF_000591075.1. Classification (NCBI taxonomy): domain Eukaryota; kingdom Metazoa; phylum Arthropoda; class Copepoda; order Calanoida; family Temoridae; genus Eurytemora; species Eurytemora carolleeae. The sequence goes on from NW_019396021.1 coordinate 179,860, forward strand.
ACTGTTAATGTTTTAATATTTAACTCTTTATAAATGTTTAACTGTTAATGTGTAAATGTTTAACTGTTAATGTGTTAATATTTAACTGTTAATGTGTTAATATTTAACTGTTAATGTGTTAATGCTTAACTCTTAATGTGTTAATGTTTAACTGATAATGAGTTAATATTTACTCTTTAAGTGTAAATGTTTAACTGTTAATGTGTAAATGTTTAACTGTTAGTGTGTAAATGTTAAACTGTGAATGTGTTAATATTTAACTGTTAATGTGTCAATGTGTAAATGTTTAACTGTTAATGTGTAAATGTTTAACTGTTAGTGTGTAAAAATGTGTTAATATTTAACTGTTAATGTGTCAATGTGTAAATGTTTAACTGTTAATGTGTTAATGTTTAACTGAAAAGAAGGTTAAGAATCGACTGTATAGAGAGCAGAGAGTGAGTTTACTACTAGAGGCACCGGGGCCTTTCTAAACTCAGCTGACAGAGAGAAAGATAGAGAGAGATAAAGAGATAGAAAGAAAGATAGAGAGAGAGGCTCAGATAACTTTGTTTATTTATAAAAATACCGGGTTTTAGGGCGTTACCCCTTTTTGCAGTAACAATTTTAGCTTTTAAACTTTTCTGTCAAGTAGACATTTTTGTTTTCCATGTTTTTATTTTCCAGATTTTCTTGTTTATATTGGTGTGGAGATTATCAAACTTTTTAAAAAATCTTTAAATTATTAGGGCAATTTTTTTTTAATTACACCGTCCGTACATTACACCGTCCGTACATTAACCTTTCCGAGGTCACAAAAATTGGATCCGATTGTTTATTTGACGCTTATTGAATTCAAACCAACTATATAGTAAGAGTTAATTTAACAGTGTTAAGGTGTTGGATTTTTTTGGTGGTTAACCCTTACACAGATCAACTCGATCAGAGCTCTTATTTAATAAAATATGAATTACTAAATATGACAAGAATCGTAACCATATAAGTCAAAAGGATAGATAGAGAGAGAGAGAGAGAGAGAGAGAGAGAGAGTAGTTACTGCCTGACAGTTGTATTTACACTGTAATCGATTAATTGATGAACACATATATAAACTAAAACATATTTAAAGAGCGCTTCGCGCATCTCTCAGTTCATTATCTTAGCTTTTTGTTGCAGAATAATGATACAAATCCCGCAGGTTTTCCTGTTATTTTTGGTGGATTTGGAAAAAATAACAAATCGAGATAATTAGTTTACTGCAGAAGTTTGTTTACTTTTCTGAAAACGTATCCACCCAAAAGTACCATTTTGAAAGTCGACTTTGCGCTCAAACTCAGGATTTAAAAAGTTTTATATGTCTCAAATGAATCCAAAAGAATTTGTCCACAACACTGCAAACTCGTTAAACTATCTTACATAGCCGGTCTGACCCTTTAAATCAGAAATATCATAGAATTAAAAACACTAATGTAGTACACGCACAACAAATCGAAAAATCTATCATAAAAAATATTAGCAAAACCGAAGATAAAAGGAATTCAATATTTTTTCCTTTAAAAATTCGTTCTCCAGTAAATCCAGGAAAAATTACCTCCAAAACTAACACTTGGGGCATTTCTAACACTGAGTGTTAGAAATGGGCTAAAACAAAAAATGTCAACTTGAAATTAATAATAATGTGTGAGAATTAACTTTTGTTGATAAACAAAATTGAAAAATAAAAATATAGAATTCTCTTAAAATTAAAAAATTATTACAGCAGTGGAAATCAAATTATTAATATTATTTTGATCTTTCAATAAAGATTTTACTAGTAATGCTGGAAATTGTTTAATAAAAATGCGGGAAATTAAATAATTTTTAAACTCTTATTTAACAAATAAAATGTGGAAACTAAGATTTTAGAAATATTTAGCAGTTACTTTAGTCTTCATATGATACTTTTTACTTTCACAGATTTATTTTGTAAGTTATGAAAGTGAGTCTTCTTCTGAAAAGCGGATAATACTCAAAAACGGAAAAGTGGGTTTTGTTTCAAAAACGCGACAATGTTTCAAATTCAGGATAAGTTCGAAAATCGAAAACCTAACATTGATGTAAAAAGAACATCATTCATAATTTTGATTTCAGAAAATAGTTTAAAATTGGGAATTGTTGTTCTCGTCATCATTAATAAAATGTTGGTTATAGTTTTAATCATCGATTTTTACTCTCGATATGGGCCGGGATTCTATAAACCCAAATCTACACTTAGTGCTAGAAATGGGTCAAGTGTTAGTTTTGGAACTAAAGTCCACTGAAATCATCATTGTATATAATTTAATGAAGAAAAAATACTTTAACTTTTACTTTAGTCTCTCATGAGTTCAGAAGTATAAAACAAAGGTAACGGTGTCTACTCTCAACATGTTTTATGAATCTCCCTGCCCCCGACCTAGCCCCTAGACAGCAAGGCTTTAAAGTACTAGAATATATTTGCGCAATAGTAATATCTTATTTACTTTGGGAGAAAATATTATCACATAGTATCCAAAAGTACAAAGTGTCCAATGAAATGTCCGGATAAGAAACAAAATTACATATTTTATTAAAAGATGTGCTCTTCAAAAATGGTAAAAAATATACTTCAATGGAATAGGTTAACTTAGGAAAATTCAAAATAGATGTACTCTTGATGAAAAGTACACCAGCTATAAGCAGTTCAACGCTATGTAGAAAGCTATAATTTAGCGGGCAATTCACTGTCACATACATATTTGGGATGAGACAGGGGGGGGGGGTACTGAATATTTCGTTTTTAGATTTAATGCAATCAAACAATGAAAAGATCTTATTGCCTAATGGAAAAAAGGGTTTTGTTGTAAGCACATTAATTCAATTTCACACATGGATTTTGAAGAACTAGAAAAATTGATGAAATTTCTTTAGCTGTAAAAACTACATTGTAAAATTTAAAAAGTTGCGTGGTGAATAGGAAGTTGCGTGGTGAATAGGAAGTTGCGTGGTGGATAGAAAGTTGCGTGGTGAATAGGAAGAGTGAGAAGAAATTATTACAACTTGCTCCAAAAAAAAGTTTAACAGAACTGGCAGATTATTAATACAAAATTAGATATCTAAGTTCAAGGTTATGATGCAAGGAAAGTTATTTCAGAGTTGTACGCATTTTTTATACTGCAATGTACTGTCTCTGAGCGGTAATGTAAACACAAAACGGATGTCACAGCCTGACATGGAATCCATCTTTCACATAAAAAATCAATAACATATTCTGGTCATAGGAAACCATTATGTGAATTAACAAATTTTTCAAAATTCAATGCTTTTATCCTCCTTGGATACTAAATGAACACTGATGCTTCTATTCTTGTTTACAAATACCGCCCAGAGAGAATTGGTTTCAATATGTACGCAGAGTATACGCAACTGCAATTAACTTTCCTTGCATTATAACCTTGTCTAAGTTGATGTTTACATTGCAAGTAAATAAGTGTGTTTAGTGCAATTAAATTCAGAACAATCAGGGCCATACACAGGAATTTGTCCAGAGGGGGATGTGGCATTATTTGTTTTCTTCAAGGGGAGGGGGCCGGCTCTGCACCTGTTGGGACCTGCACAACCCCTGAAAATCATAGATTTTACTGATTCAGGAGGGGGGGGGGGGGGGGGG